>NC_080165.1:149893202-149975702 GCF_950295315.1 Erinaceus europaeus | reverse complement strand
CCTGCTTCACCACCTGTGAAGTGACCCCCCTGCAGGTGGGGAGCCAGGGGCTTGAACCGGGATCCTTAGGCTGGTCCTTGCTCTTCGTGCCATGTGCACTTAACCCGCTGTGCTAGTGCCCCGCTCCCTTATTTATTATTAGATAGAGACAGGGAGAAATTGAGAGGAGAGGGGGAGACAAAGAGGGAGAGAGACAACGGCAGCCCTACTTCACCACTCGTGAAGTTTTCCCTCTGCACGTGGGGAATGGGGCCTTGAACCTGGGTCCTTGCTCATTGTAGTGTGTGCACTTAGCCAGGTACACCACTGCCTGTCCCCTTGGGAAAAAAAAAACTAAACAATTCTTTTTTTTTTTTAAATATTTATTTTATTTATTTATTCCCTTTTGTTGTCCTTGTTTTATTGTTGTTGTTGGATAGGACAGAGAGAAATGGAGAGAGGAGGGGAAGACAGAGAGGAGGAGAGAAAGATAGACACCTGCAGACCTGCTTCACCGCCTGTGCTTCACTCCCCTGCAGGTGGGGAGCCCGGGGTTCGAACAGGGATCCTTATGCCGGTCCTTGTGCTTTGCGCCACCTGCGCTTAACCCGCTGCGCTACAGCCCGACTCCTCCCCCAAAACAATTCTTTATCTTAAGCTCACAAAATATATTGTTTCACCCTCTTACATGGAAATGAACCTACACAATCTTAAGTTGATTCAGACATCTTTTTGAAAAAGATTTATCTGTTAAATTTTATTGGGGAGGGTTAATGGCTTACAGTACAGTCTTTTTTTTTTTTTTTTTTTTGCCTCCAGGGTTATTGCCAGGGGCTCGGTGCCTACACTATGAATCCACTGCTTCCAGAGACCACTTCCCCCCCCCCCATTTTTCTTTTTTATTGGACAGGACAGAGAGAAATGGAGAGAGGAGGGGAAGACAGACAGAGTGAGAGAAAGACAGACACCTGCAGACCTGCTTCACCGCCTGTGAAGCGCCCCCACCCCCACCTTGGCACGGGTCCTTGCTCTTTGTACCTTGTGTGCTTAACTGTGTGTGCCAACGTCTGCCCCCACACAGGCACAGCTTCTCACCTCCCCTTGATGGGTGTCCAGAAGACTCACCAGGATTCCCGTGTTTCTTCATGTCTCTTTCCCTCCTTTCCCAGAGTCCTTTGCTTTGGTGCTGTACATCACACCCAGCCCAAGTTTCACCTGACGGTCTCCATTACTGTCCTCTGTTCTTGAGTTAGACCTACAAGTGAGATCATTCGGAATTGGCCTTTCTCTTTCTGGCTTGTCTCACTCCACATGATGCCTTCAAGTTCTGACCACAATGTTGCAAAGGATCTGTTCATTCTTAACAGCTACATAGTATTCCATTGTATTCCACAACTTTCTTAGTCATTCATCTGTCCTTGGGCATGTGGGCTGCTTCCAAGTTTGAGCTATGACATACTGTTCCTCTGTGAATAATGGTGTGCACAGGTCTTTCCAGATGCTTTTGTCTTCCCTGTGTAAATCCCTTGGAGAGGGATTGCTGGGTCATAAAACATGTCCATTTCTAGAGTTCTGATGAGACTCTAGACCATATTCCATAATGGCTGGACCAGTTACATTCCCACCAGCCATGTAGGAGAGTCCCTCGCCCCCCACAGCCTCTCCAGCAGTTGGCGTTTCTGTCTTTCCTAATGTGTGACAGTCTCACAAATATAAAGTGTTATCGCATTGCTTTTATTTGCATGTCCCTGCTCATCAGTGACGTTGAGCGCTTTTTCATATGTCTATTGGTCTTTGGCTCTCTTCCTTGGAGAAGATTCTGTCCATTTCTCCCCTCTCCCCACCCCCATTTTTCAGTGGGTTGTTTGTCTTTTTCCTGTTGAGTTTGGTGAGTTCTTTGTGTATGTATGGTAATCACCAGTCCTCTGTCTCATGTGGAATTCCTAGATTTTTCCCCCACTGTGGGGCAGAGAGGGGGTCTCTTTGTTATGACAGTGATTCCCTTTGCTGTGTAGAAGCTTTTCAGTTTGGTGTAATCCCTTGGGTCTATTTTTGCTTTTGTTTTCCTTGTGATTGGATTTGAATTAGTCGCAAAAACTAATATGGAAATGAATTCTGCCTGTATTTCCCCCTAAGTCTTTGACGGTTTCTAGCCTAACTTCTAAGTGTTTGACTATTTTGAGTTAGCGTTTGTACAGGATGAAATGTGGTGATAGAATTTCATTCTTCTGCGTGTTTCAACGCAATTTCCCCCACACTCTTTGTTGGACAGCGTCTCCTTTTTCCACTAGATGTTTTGCGTGCCCTTGGCAAAAGTTAGCTGACTGTAGGTATGGAGGCTGCTTTTTGGATGTTGAATTCTGTTCCACTGGTCTGTGTGTCTACGTTGGTTCCAGTGCCAGGCCATTTGCTTTTAGTGCTCTGTAGTATGTTTTGAGGTCACAGGGTGATGCCTCCATTCTTGCCCTTTTCTCTCCTGATTACGTTGGCTCTCCTGGGTATTTTGTGTCTCCAGATAAACGTTTGCATCTTTTTTCTACTCTTAAAGAAATGTAGTGGGACCTTGATAAGGATTGCATTTAATCCAGAAATTGTAACACCTTAAAATAATGCTTTTATCCTTAACCTCCAGAGTTGTATATTCCCAATTTCTACTGCTATGCATGTAATCACTACTAAATAAATTGATGTAACTGTTTAACCGTTCATATCAGTGAAAATCAGACTGTTTTTTATCTCTTCTTTTGTTTTGGTCTTTTGGAAAAACAACTCCTTCATGCTTTCATTGAATCTCCAGGGATTTTAATCAGGTTAGAGTATTATGAAATAATCTAAGATAAAATTGGTTTTAAATTTAAAATATGACCATTATTGAACTTCTTACAACTAGGTAGTCTTAATAAGTCATATTTGTCAAACTGCAAAGTTCTCTTCCAAACTTGTTTTACTATCTGCTTTAGGATCAGACATAGAAAAGTTGGTTGCTTATATTATGTGAATAAGAGAATGTTTGGAAGTCCCTTAGTCCCTTTTATATTAATTTTTTCTTCAATGCTATTTAAAAGGTGCTAACATTTTAATTATTGTAGAGAACCTCTATTAAATCTCCAGAATAGAATTCCTAGGCATTAACTATTTAAAATGATCACCTTACATGGAAACTGAACTTAATGTAGCAAAAGTATTATGAATCTGAATTCAAGTCTCTGAGTAGTATAGGAAAAAGAAGAGGAAAAGGTACTGATAGGAGGTACTGGATCCAAGAGAATTATCGTTTGCTCCCTGAAAGTCCCTACAGTTACTCCTGATGAATGTTCTTCCTCTATTCCTAAGTTTGTCCTTCTTATTTTTTAAATTTTTCTTGATATTTAACCACTTTTTTTTTTACCTTCTGAGACCCATTCCCTGCTGGCCAAGCAGGTGTAATTCTGATAGCATGTTAGGAAGCTGTAGGAATAGCACAGAGAGTTTTCCCTGTTTGTCCGTAGTGTACTGTGTAACTTGGGTAAATCACTTAAGTTCTCTAGAACTCAGTTTTATGATGATCGCTTGAGTGGTACTGAATGCCCTCTTAGTCATATCAAGAAGATAAAGAAAAACATTTTTATTATTAAGAAATTCTTATTATTAATAATATATTTAATATGTATTATTAATTTATAAGTGCTTGGTACATTTAACCTTTTTATCATATGGTACATTTAACCTTTCATCATAGCTAGAAATAGATGTTAGTCTCTTTATGAAACATTGAGTTAACATCCTAAAGCTTCAGAGGAAGTTATTGTTATATTGACATCTTTATGAAGATGTATTTATTTTCTGCTCCAATTAATACCCTCAATAAAAACGTAGAGAGAGTAAAAATTCACTAACTTCTCAGAAATCAGAGTGAATAAAGACATTCTCTTCCCAGATAGTGAATTTTACAAAACAGAAAAAAAAAACTTTACTAAATTCTTCCTTATAAAGTTACCCTTGTATTTTGATAACTAGTTACAAAGCAGCTCTTTAAGGCATTAAACAAAACCAAAGGGTAATCATACAATTTCAAGGAAATAGTTTTCAAATCAAATTTTTGAAATACCTAATTAAAAGTCTATCTCTATAAAGTGACTTTAAAAAAATCTGTATTGCTTGATGAATTCTGTCGTAGAGATCTGTGGTGTGAACAAAGATTTTAACCAAAATCCCTCCTTCCCTTTCTTAAATATTTTAGGAAGACAACTTTTTTTTCTATTTATTTATTTATTTATTTATTTATAAAAAGGAAACACGGACAAAACCATAGGATAAGAGGGGTACAATTCCACACAGTTCCCACCAGAAGAACTCTGTATCCCATCCCCTCCCCTGATAGCTTTCCTATTCTTTATCCCTCTGGGAGCATGGACCCAGGGTCATTGTGGGATGCAGAAGGTGGAAGGTCTGGCTTCTGTAATTGCTTCCCCGCTGAACATGGGTGTTGATAGGTGGATCCATACTCCCAGCCTGTCTCTCTCTTTCCCTAGTGGGGCAGGGATCTGGGGAGGTGGGACTCTAGGACACCAATGCCACCAATGTGTCTTTTCTTTCTTTCTTTCTTTCTTTCTTTCTTTCTTTCTTTCTTTCTTTCTTTCTTTCTTTTATTTCTTTATTGGGGAATTAATGTTTTACATTCGACAGTAAATACAATAGTTTGTACATGCATAACATTTCCCAGTTTTCCATATAACAATACCCCCCCCCCATTAGGTCCTCTGTCATCCTTTTTGGATCTGTATTCTCCTCCCCCCCCCCACACACACACCCACCCCAGAGTCGTTTACTTTGGTGAGACATGCCAATGTGTCTTTTCTTTTTTAACCAGGGCACTGCTCTGCTCTGGCTCAGAGTGGTGGTGTGGAGATTAAACCTGGGACTTGGGTGTCTCTGGCATGAGAGTCACTTTGCATAACCATTATGCTATCTACCCCCACATCCTAAAACCAGTTTCAGGTGATGGTGTTTGCTTACATTCTGCTTGGAATGGGTCTCTTTTCCCTTGCTACTCCTGTGTTTGACTGAAGCTTTTCCTTGACCTTCAGCCAGGAAGGAGAGTCTGATACCACAGTTCCCTCCTGGGCCTTCTTACATTGCCTGCTCAGATCCAGGGGTTTGCAGATGTTTCCCCTGCAAGAACAGGAGACCTTTCCTGATGCAGCAGCAGCCCCTGCCGGAAGCCCAGACTTTGGAGCCTCAGGCACTAGTCTCTTTACATAACCATTCCTCTATCACACACTCACATCTAGTGTTACTTTTAAATTTAAATCAATTTAAATCAGTAAAACAATTTCTTCTTCTTTTTTTACTTTTCAGTTTTTTTTTAAAAATATTTAATTTATTTATTCCCTTTTGTCGCCCTTGTTGTTTTATTGTTGTAGTTATTATTGTTGTCGTTGTTGTTGGACAGGACAGAGAGAAATGGAGAGAGGAGGGGAAGACAGAGAGGAGGAGAGAGAAAGACAGACACCTGCAGACCTGCTTCACCGCCTGTGAAGTGACTCCCCTGCAGGTGGGGAGCCGGGGTTCGAACCGGAATCCTTACAATGGTCCTTGTGCTTTGCACCACATGTGCTTAACCGGCTGTGCTACAGCCTGACTCCCGACTTTTCAGGGTTTTTTTAAAATTATATTTGATAGGACAGAGAGAAATTGAGAGGGGGAGGAGAGATAGACACCTGCTGCCCTGCTTCAACACCCATAAAGCTCCCTTCCTGCAGGTGGGGAGCAAGGGGCTTGACCATGGGTCCTTGTGCAGAGTAATAAGTGCACTCAGCAGGGTGTACCACCATCCAGTCCTAAACAGTTTCTTCTCTTGAAAGCACATGGAAACATTTCAGTTGTTATTAGCACGGGCAGGGCCGTGATGTAGTCGATTAAGTGCTGGTTCTTAGGGTGGAATTCTGAGTTTTATCCTTAGCATCTCATGTCGCTGAGTAATGCTCTGGTTCTTTTTCTCCCTCCTAAGTAAATCAATACTCTTGGTTTATTAAAAAAAAAAAGTTTTGGTAGGGCATGATTTACTTATTATTAAACTGATTTTGTCCTGTGGCATGCAAGCATTTAAAGACATTGCATTTACCTTAGAGTGACATTGCTGAATCTGGGTTGCCATAGTATTGTTTTTGACTCTTCTTTTTGGAAAACAGAAAATGCTAGCTTTGGAAGTGGTTAATGTGACAGAAAATACACAAAAAGGAACCCACTTCAGTCAAAAGTGATGACATTAAGTGGAATCCAGTGTGTCATGCAACAAGTAATGGACACAGATGTAGAACATGTCTCTTGCACGCAAAGCACAAGGACCGGCATAAGGATCCCGGTTTGAACCCCGACTCCCCCCCTGCAGGGGAGTCGCTTCACAGGCGGTGAAGCAGGTCTGCAGGTGTCTATCTTTCTCTCCCTTTCTCTGTCTTCCCCTCCTCTCTCCGTTTCTCTCTGTCCTATCCAACAATGACGACAACAACAATAATAACTACAACAATAAAACAACAAGGGCAACAAAAAGGAATAAATAAATGAAAATTTAAAAAAAAATAAATAAAAATAGAACATGTCTCTTGCTCAGGAGTTTTAAATGCCAAGTAACACTGATTGGGAAAAAAAATGATGGAAATATAGTTTGAATCATAAATGGTGAAGATGCTTCCCTCTCACACCCCAGCAAAGCAATGAGAAAAACTGATACAGGTCGCCATGAGCTATAACTGAGTAAAGAACTTCTATTTTAGCCCATCTAAATTAAACAAACAGACAAGCAAACAAAAATGATGGGGGGAAATAGCCTCTTTTCCTTGAGTCTGTCAGATTAGTTGTCAGTAAAACAAACTTCTATATATCATCTGTTTTGTGATAGAGAAAATATATATTGGGATCAACAATAATCAAGCTACACCTGGTTATTATTTGTAAAGACTTAACAGTCTAAGTTTTTCACGATGAATTTATCTGTCACATAATGCCTTAATAGATCATGTGGGACATCAAGGGAGGAATGTGGAACTGCATTTCTAAAGCCTCTTTCTCTGTCTCTGAATGATAATAGGCATGGAAGCCATCATTAGTCTTGTTAGACTAGGATGGTTCCTTGAGGAATCTTCTCTGTGTTACCTTTTAGAGGGAAGGTCAAGGAAGCCACCCCCTGGGACTCCCCTGCAGGATACAACTAACACAAGCATAAACTGTATGGAAATGGCTAAATTATCTTCACAGAAACCTTGGTCTTTCACATCAATCAAGTCCTTCTGAACTAGTAAAACAGATAAGCACCCTGCTGGCAAAAGTGTTACTATCCTTATGCTTGTCATGCCCCGCACTACAAATGTAACAATAAACAGGCAGTTATTCGCCTGACTTCTTTAAAAAACAAAATAAGTGTGCCCAAAGACACACAGTTACCAGGCCAGCCCTTTTAACGGGGAGCAGGAGGAAGAAAGGAATTGCTAAGTGGATTGTGTCACTCTTGCTCCCAGTCCCTCCTCCAAAGACCGTTTATCCTGGAATCCTAACTGCTGTCGGAGCACATGGGAAGGTAACAGGCATCTGACAAGCCAAAGCAAAGCAAAGCAGAGCAGGGCCCCGTGGCTGCCGTGTGGGAGGGGAGGCAGATTTACCCTCCCTCATGTCGTGGCTTCCGGAGAGCAGAATCCTGTGTCAATGCCTCATCCTGACACCTAACTCACAGGGGAATTATAAGCCATCAATACCAATGACTGTAAAACACTTTGTAAATAAAAATGGCTTAGAAGCTCCAATTAACAACAGAAAGTAACCCTTTGGGATATACCAGAGAGAAATAACTTAGAGCCATAAATAAGCAATGGTGAGTATAGGCTCACCTCCTATTTCAATGCCGTTAAAAATGGGCTGGCTTCCCACGTCCATCCTGCAGGCATGGTTATGACCTTTCCTTATCCACACTACACTGCACTGGGTGGGAGTTACAGGCCAAGTTTATCCTCACATGTTTCAAAGTTTGTCATGCATAATCCCAACAAAGAATTGAGAAGGAAGTATGATTTTTTTTTTTTTTAGGTATTTTAAACTTTATTCAGGAAAATTGAGAACATTCATATGTGCTAGGGCAAGAGTGAGAGTTAAGGAAAGACAGGGAGAGGAGCCTTTTACTCAAGTGCTGGCAGGCTCACCTAAGCAGAGGAGAGAGAAAGAAGACCCATTGGTGTAGCTCAAGAACATTCAAAGCTGGCCTTCCTGTCCTTGCTAAGCCACAGCCACACCTGTTACCACTCCCATTTCCTGTGCATTGCTGGTTTGGTGCCTCAGTGTCAGTGTTCCCCCAGGTACTTCCTGTCATTTCTGACCTCAACAACACAAGCTCATCACTGATGAGAAGAAGGCTAAGGAAATAAAGCACTGAACATATTGCCCACTGTTTAGACATGAGCATTCACAGACATGCAAACATAATCTCATTTCTGGTCAAGAGGAACACTACCACAACCTGAGTGGTGTTAGCGAGCATAAATCAAACCACCATCCACTGCAAGGAAGTAAAGATGTTTATTGACGAATTGCAATCCGGGCAGAGATGGAGACTGGCAGCAGTCTACCAAGCTCTACCCTGAACAGGGCTCAGACCACACAATTTATAGAAATCCAGCACACTCAGGGAGGGGACACACTCCATTTTAACAATCTATACCCAATTATATGTCATAGAAAACGTGGAATCCAATCATTTCAAACCTAGCAAAAAGCGGGACCCATTCAAAGCAAAGCGTGGGCTAATTTCAAACATTGCAAGATCACACAACCAATAAGACTTAACCAGGTATTAGGCCCTTTCATCCCCCTTCCATCTCACCAGGCCATCTGGCGACCAGTATACTGCTGGGGCTATGCAGAGGTCTTGATAAAACCAGTCTCTAGGCAGGGCCTCCAGCCCTCCTACAGAACTTCTGCGAAACGCCTGATGGCCTTCACTGATTAGTTCTGTTTCTCAAGGAGAGAGAGCAAGGGGCTCTCCACTTCACTCAGCAAAACAGCTCAACTCTAAAGAAAAAGGAACTTAACACTAAAACCTAAAAAGAAACTCAACCAAGAAATATATTAATAAATCATTAATATTGAAGAGGGGGTTCCAATGTAACAGCATGTTATTGCCTGTCACAAGTGGTACAAAAGAACCAACTGCATGACCACTGTGGATACATTGTAAAGGAAGATCAGAAGTTTCTGGGCCCCAGGAAACTTCTGCGGGAATGTCTTGAGTCTAATTCAATGCCCTTCCATCCAGCTCTTTCATGGATACATAAAATGGGTTATCATTAGTGTGGCTCAGGAAGTGTCATTGAGTCTAAGCGTATTCCAGGCACTGTGTTGGTCACTTCTGGTATATTGCACCTTTGCTTGTGATGAAACAGGCTTTCAGAGTACAATTTAATATGATTAAATGAAAGCTAATAGCTATATAAATGCTAAATGTCAGGCATTATTCTCAGGGCAGCATATATATGTTAGTTATTACTCAAAATAATCCTGTGAAACAGGTGCTATTAACATTCACATTTTTAAGATTAAGAAATCCAAGCAAAAACAAATATATAAAAGGAAGAGAGAGAGAGAGAGAGAGACAGAGAGAGAGAGGAAAGGAGGAAGAAAAGGATACAATGATTTTTGTCTGGGGACACAGTGAACTGAGGCTTGAAAGTTGGTAGTTGAATTCCACAGTCCATGTGTTTAGTCATTCCTCAAAACCGGAACAATTGTCAGCTGATTATAAAAGCAACAAATAAACAAGGCAAGGTGTGGAGACTTATCCTTCAAGTGTTTGGGGGCCCGGTGGTGGCACACCAGGCTAAGTGTACACACTACAGCATGCAAGGACCCAGGTTCAAGCCTCTAGTCCCCACCTGCAGAGGGGAAACTCACAAGTAGTGAAATACTGCTGCAGGTATCTCTCCCCATCTCTATCTCCCCTTACCTCTCAATGTCTCTCTGCCTCTATCCAATAATAAAGAAAGAAATTTTTTGAAAAAGTGTTCACATGCCCAGGTAAGCAAACAGTATATGGTGATAACAATAATGGAAAGCAGGTGTACAATCTTGTTGATGATTATTAAATCTTACAAACACACATACTCACGCACAGACACACACACAGACACACACAGAGACACACACACTCACACACACACACACATAAAAACACACAGATACACACACACACAAACACAAACACACACAGAGGTCCAGCCAGCAGCAAACCTGGTAGAGAATACATGTTAACGATGCTCAAGGACCCCAGTTCAAATCCCCACCTGCAAGAGGGAACCTTCACATGTGGTAAAGCAGGGCTGCAAATGTCTCTCTTTCTATCCCTCTCTATCTCCCCTGTCGGGGTCTCTGGCAGGGTGATCTCCAGGGGAAAGGTAACGGACCGGTTCTTTCTCGCTCACAATGGGATGACACGAAGTAAAAGACACCGGGGAGACCTGCAGCGTGCTCAGATCTCAGATCTCAAGTCTCAGGTCTCAGGTGTCGTTTATTAGCAGGTGGGCAAGGTTTAAGTAGAAAACCAAATAAAGAACATTATTCAAATTTGTCAGAAATTACAGGTCTCTTAAAGATCAGCTTGCCCCTATGGTAGGGGGCTGGTATGACAAGAATTGATGCAGATACATAAAGGTCAAGATAATTAGTCTCCTAATGCTGGCATTTAATTACCCAAAGGCGTCTGAGGGGAGGAGAGGGGTTGAACCAGTTAAGGCAAGATAGAGAGAAGATAAGCAAGGTTTGATGCAAATTGAAGACATTAAAGGGCACTGCTAGGAGTGTATGATAAGGTGTGTTCTTCTGTGATCAGAAGGTGACTTTGAGTAAGTGAATCTTAAAGTAGGCAGCCATGTGGCCTGCAGTTAATGGGGAGAAGTATTGGGGTTTCTGTGGGCCTGAGAGTCAAGAAGGAAAGAACTAAGTCTGAGTTTCTCCCCTTTTGCTCACCTCGGTTGAGAGAGACTAACCAAGAGGGTATCTTCTCAGACCTCCATCCAAGGATGAGGGTAGTTCTCCCTAAGCTCTATCAAGCTTACACATAGATCCAACACTTCCCCTTCTCTCTCAATTTCTCTCTGTCTCTATCCAATAACAAATAATAAAAATAAAAGAGCACATCTCACAGAGCTGCAAGTGTCTTTCTTTCATCTCCCTCCCTCTCAATTTTTCTCTATCCTATCAAAAAAAAATGTAGAAAACAAAATATAATCCCAGAGCCGTGGGTTGATAGTACTGGCACTGAGCTCAAGCAACAACACTGGTGTCAAAAAAAAAAAGGAATATGTATTATTGGGGGGTTGGGTGGTGGCACACCTGGTTATGTGCACACATCACAATGCTCCCTGTGTTATATGTCTGCAAATCACTGTCAGCCTAAACAGGTCCTTTCCACTCTCACACACCAGGATGCCAACACCCTCTCTAGCCCATTCTTCTCCAGCATTTTTTGCTTCATGTAGCTATTTCAAGTTTTCTTCAGAAATCAGGAAATTATCGACAGAGTAATCTTAGTGTGTTCTTTTTTCAAACACTTTTATTATTGATCTGACATGGGCTTACAAATATCATTACGACTAGTTTTTCCCAAATATCATTCCACATGCGTGTACATGCACACAGCTCACCACCAAAGTTCTACTTGACGTGACGGTACAGACTTACTAGAATTTCTTTCTTTTTTACCATTTTCTAAATTTTATTACTTATTTTAAAAATATTTTTTAAATTACAGAATTACATGTCGACAGGGGTTTGAATCCACACCATTCCCACCACCGGAGTTCTGAATCTTCACTCTCCTCACTGCAATCCACCACAGTTCCCCTAGAGTTGTAGACATGGGCCAACCATCTTCTCTACAACTATCTGTCCACAGTTATACAAAGTTATCCCTTCTTTTCCTGATTCAATCCTCTCTTTCCCTCTAAACCACTCATGACATTAAAGCTGCCTCCATATGTTCATCTCCTGTTCCTTCTCTCTCTCTGGGTGCTGATGGAGCTGGAGTGCAGAGTCCTCTTCTCTTCATCCTATCACCTCTCCCCCTGGGAGTCTGGGTCAAAGTTGTTTATGGGGGGCAGAAGGTGGGAGTTCTGGCTTCTGTAGCTGCTTCTCCGCTGAGCATGGGCGCTGACAGGTCGATCCACACCCCCAGCCTGTTTCTATCTTTCCCTAGTGGACCAGAGCTCTGGAGATGCCAAATGCTTATCAGTTTCAAAGTGCTAATTTGAGTGACGATGGGTGCGGTCACCTGGTTCATGCCGGATCTGACCCCCATGCGTGGAAGAGAGCTATGATGCTGTGGGGTCGGTCTCGCCCTCTCTCTAGTGCTCCATCTCTCTGTGTCTATTTGAAGAAAGAAATGACGAGGGACAGTGACAAAAGTAACAAAATAAGATAGTGTTATTGGATACATTTCAGAAAGAAGAACAAGTAAATTTTAGGAGAGGCACTGCATTGATGAGTCATATTTGCCTTTCCTGAAAGGATGAATGCCATTTAACGTAGCCTTTGACTTCAAATTTTACAATTTCTCTTTCACTTATCAAATCAAAATCAGATTATCCTAAAATTGATCCAAAAGAATATTAGCAGAAATTTGAAGAATATAAGCATGATAACAAATGGTTATCAGTTTGGGGAATTTTGAGTTAAATAATAGTAAATAGGTTTTTTTTTTTACTAGTGGACTTTTTAGTCATCATTATGCTAATGTACATTTCAAATTTGTCCCCAAACTGATGGGAACATTTCCAAACTTACAGGTGGAATCTTTTTCTTGCCAAGTCACCATGTAACACCAGTCACAAGGAGAACACTCTTGGCACACTATTGTTCTGAAGTGGTGTTCTAGAAACACAAAAACACACATGTACTGTTCCCCTAGTACTGAAAATAACTGACAAGTCTGAATTTATTATGTTCATTAAAATTGGCCAATTTCAAAACTTAGGATATTAATGGAAACGTGAAGTCAATCCTGCCAGGTTATTTCATCAAAATCACTAGGGAGTTTCATACCCATGAATCACTCAATAGCTGAACTCCCACCAGAATCAGTAAAATCACAACTGGTTGGAATCCAACAAAGAAAAAAAAAGATGAAATGCACACCTGTCAGTGACATTCATTTTAATAACCATAGTTTATAACTTTACTCTACATGAAAAACTTTATTCATGTCCATATGGTATGGAAATGACAACAAAAAACTACAACTTCCTTACCTTTTTAAAAAAGCAATCAACATTTACCATAAACAGCAAAGGAGTTTATTAACATGCCATGGAACTTGTGAATGGATGGTCACAAATTCTGACTTAGGGGCAGTGATTCGTAGCCAAAAAGGCCCGCTAATACATGTGAAAGCAAAGTAAGGAATCCTCCCTAGCTTCTTCCAGTTCTATCTTTGGATGACCCCAAAGGTAGGCATGACCATGACCTGGTGAATTTTTTTTTCTGATTTTGACCAGAGATTTCCTACAGAACCTACTTAATTTTAGTGACTTTTAGTGTTAGAAGCTGGATAGTTAAAACACTTCAGCACTGGCATCACACTCCTGGAGTAAATATTTGAGACACATCTTAGATAAGGATGTAAGGATATGCTTAGGGATGCTTGGGGCTGAAGAGTTCCCTTATTTTTTATTTTTTTCCCCCCATGGATGTATCACTTTTTTTTGTACTGAAATAAGCTGATTAGTATGTAGAAAAGCAACAGTCCCTTGATTTCCACAAATGTGTTTTGATTTTTTCTTCTGGGCTTCCTATTCTTTCTGGCATCCACTTAACCGCAGCCTCCTCCCCCATGGGTGCCTTTACCAGGTCGTGGGGCTGTGCAGGGGGTGGGGGAGGGTTGTCCTTCTCGCTGGAATCTTGCTTTGCACTTGCATGTGAAATGAAAGAAATGCTTTGGAGTAATTAGTCATCTGAAATTCTGTACCATGAGGAAAAAATTTGCTTTTGGATATTTATGGGGAGAAAAATCCATACAGACAATGAATACAGTGCTGGGAGGAGTGGGTTGGGGACAGCTTATCACAGTGAATGGCATCTAAACAATGGTGAAGGTAGAAGTAGCTACTATGCAAAATAGCACACGTTTGCTTTTCTTCTCAAGTTAAACTTCTTATATTAATTCTCTCATTTTAAAAGGTTATTTGTTTTTGACCTGATATTTTCATGCCCTGCTGAAGGAACTCATGATCAATATGTATTGATTTGATCACTAATTACATTAATTTTGCTTTAGAAATTAGAAAGGCTCTAATGAGAATGTGAAGTCACTTCAACATAGTACATTACAAGCAGGCTAATTTAACCCAACTCTGTGCATCAGATTGTTTCATTATGAGCCATCAATTACCATACAAACGGATGAGATAAATAGCTTTTTTCCTCAACAGATTTACATTTTGAAATCATCTATAAATTTCAAGAGCTTAAGTTAATTTATATCCTGTGAGCATCTTTAATATACAAATAGTTCAATCAGGAATACATTAATGATCTAAGCCCTTGCTCTAGGCTCTCATATGATGCTTTGAGAATTTAAACACATTATTGTATTGATTGCATTTAACCTCTTAAGGAATAATGTGAAATTAAGATTTTTTTGTTAAAATCTTCTATACCATTTTTTAGAAATTAGTATAGTAAAACCAACATACCAAGGTATATAATGTTGACTATATTCACATAATTTTATGAATATAAAATCATCAAGCTGATTTTGAAGTTGAGGGCAGATGCAAAAGTAACATCCCAAGAAACAAGAGACCATAGAAGCTTTTAAATTCTGTGAGTGCATTTCTGCTGTTCCTAGAAGCCTACCTGTTAAACTGAGTTATGGCAAACTTCTGTTCAATTATTTAGCCTTTTGGAAATTCTTCTTCTTCTTCTTTTTTTTTTGGTCATCACTGGGGCTTCCTGATTCCAGGATGACTTTTCCAGAAAGATACAGAGATAAAGAGGCAGAGAGACAGAGTACACACCTGCCAAAGCAGTGTACTCTCCAAGTGAATTATTTCGCTGGCCTAAACTTTTGAGAATCTGAGTGGTGTAGATTTTATGGTGTGTGGGAGAAAAGTAGCGAGAGGCAAAAGCAGAGAAAACAAATCTTGAGACATAATTCTAGGATATGTTGAAGATAATTAAATGCATCAAGAAACATTTTGCAAATCGAAAGCTAGAATCGTTTTTCAAATAGAAAATGTCTCTCTAGGAGCTGGGCAGTGGCGCACCTGGTTGAGCGCACACATCACAGGGCACAAAGACCCAGGTTCAAGCCCCCGGTCCCCACTTGCAGGGGGAGAGCTTCACGAGTGGTGAAGCAGGGCTGCAGGTGTCTGTCTCTTTCCCTCTCTACCTCCCCTCTCAACTTCTCTTTGTCTCTATCCAATAATAAGTGAACAAGAAAAAAGATGTCTCTCTATCTGCTTCTTTCTACCTGAAAAAAGATAAAATTAAAAAAAAAAAATTGTCTTGGAGCAGTGAAGTCTGAGTGACCAAAGGACCAGACAAAAAGCATTAGAACATAGTCTGAATCTCTCATTCATTATTTTGTCCATTGGCCAAGTTCTTGTAACAGTACTTAAAAAAAAAAAAAAGTATCGGTGAGTTATGGACCTGCCATTTAACCCATGATCATTGTTTACTTCCCAAGCAAAAACCTTAGGAGGCAGTGTAAGAGGTGGGAGAATCGAAGGTCAGTAGCCTCTGGCAATATGTGGTTTGTAATCAACTCCCAGAAACCAACATGACCTCCTCATCCCCACCCCAGATACTGAATCTAAACCCGAAATGAATCGGATATCCAGGAGGTTCATGTACATATTAAAGTGTGAGGTGATGGTTCTAGTTGTTCCTCCCTGCTTTCTCAAACATGACAATAGAGGCAGAGTGTAATCTCAGGCCACAAAAAATTAACCTCTCATGTGGCTCTATGCTTTTCGGCTATGCTGACTAAAGTGTAATGCTGGATAGATGCCTGTAATGCATAATCAGCAAGAAGGGTCACCATAAACTTCGCTGCTGACTGGACACTGGCTGAATTCCCAGTTAGTCTCAGAAACCCCTTTGCCCTGGTGATAGAGAGCGTGCCTGGGCAGATTCGTACTCATGCAAGCAACCTCTCAAGCTCCATCATTCTAAATTTCTGCTCCTCCGTATCACTTCATCAGTCCAGATGGTGAACACCTGCCAGTCTCCCTCTGCTCTGACTTGCTTTCCATGGACAGTGTTTAAAACATGGGAGAACAGTTGTAGCCCCAATTTATCTGTTCATAAAGCTATGTGTGAAAGTCTAATGCGACATGCTTGTCAATGTTTTACCACAAGAAATGAAAACAGCAAGAGAGATAATAAAGGTAAGAGTTTTTAGTTTGGTCACCTACAGCGGATTATTTGTAAGACAAGTAAACAGTGACCCAGTATAGACACAGCTGAGGGCACTTAATTAGTGACAATTACAACATTGTTCTAAGCTGCCTGCAACCTTGCTCTTTCCCTTTAGATAAACTCATTTATGTAAATACAATGTCAAGAAAATGGACAGGCCCTTTGACTTACTCGAGAACCAGGAAAGCGGTGTGGTCTATCAACTGAAACATGTTTTTTCTCACTGGATGTATTAGTGGGAATTAGAGCTAACCTTCACTGAAAATTCACACGGCCTACAACCCACACTTTACTCCCATGGCTACTTAGTATTCAGTGTGCAGAAAGTTTTTCTTATAATAAATTTTAAACTAATAATCATTGTATACTAAATCTTATGCAAAGACAACAATGAGATACAGAGAGAAAATCTTATGTTAGTTAAAGTCTTTCCAGATAACAAATGTCTATCAGTTTGTTTTTAAATTAAAATTAAAGTAACCTTAGTTTACAAGGCTGAGTGTTTTAGGGCACATTTCTTCTCTTCTTCCTGGTGTATGCCTACCATTAAAGCGGCAATAACCTTCCCCCAAATAAATGTTTTTAGAAATAGCACGACAACTCATAATCAGTATAATGAAGTAAACAGTTTAGAAATCTTGTCAACATTTTAGGTGGGACTGTTTTTACGAGATGCCTGTGAAATCAGTGTAGACGACGCTAATCTGGGCTGCACACAAGCTGGATTGTTTAACAGATTGTTTAACAGATTCCACATAATTTACATTTAAGGTGATGTTTGCATCTGGCATGAGGAGAGGTATGTTACAGCGTTAATGGATAGTTCTGATCATGACAGTCTATAAAGACTGAGAAGAAGTGGTCTGGGAGGTAACATAGTGGATAAAGCACTTGACTCTCAAGCATGAGGCCCCAAGTTCAGTCCTCAGCACCCCCTGCACCAGTGTGATGCCTGGTTCTTTCTCTCTCTCTCCTCCTTTCTCGTTAATAAATAAATACAATGTTAAAAAAAAATCTGAGAAGAAATGTCTGAACAATTTGGAGGCAAGGAACTACTCTTTTGACTTTATATATACGTACTTTTTACTATTGCTGCTGCTGTTCTTATATTTCTTGTTTATCATTTTTGCTGGGGCTTAGTGGTTTACAGTACAGTGGTTGACATCTCCCTGTGTGTCGTGCTGCCACGCGGAGAGGGAACACAATTCTTTATTGGCGCGGACGCCTCAGAGTTGGGTGAGAGCACAGCGGTTTGGGCCACGTGGCGCTAGCCAAAATGGCCGCCTCGCGCAGCACCCTTTTCTGCGTCTAACCACTGAGGTGAAAACCGGGCAAGAGAGCGGGCAAGAGAGAGAAGGGCAGAAGAACAAGAGCTTTATAGGGCAAAAACCGGGAGTGACGAGCCGGGACAGGATTGGTTGGGAAGGGCACTTCGAGAATATCGTATTAACTCTCACGGGAACTGGCACTAGCCTGAGGGGACATCTGCACAGCACCTGTGATAGCTATCTTCAGTCATTCCCACCATCTTGCACCTGAACCCTCAGGCCCCGTCACTCCCTTCCGTCCTCTCCTTCCCCAAAGTCCCTTTCTTTGGTGTAATTCACCGCACTCAGTCCAAGCGCTGCGGTGTTTTCTCCCATTTCTGGCCTTGTTTCTTAATTCCCACTGATGAGTGAGCTCATCTGACTTCTTTCTGTTTTTAGTATTTATTTACTTTCCCTTGTGTTGCCCTTGTTGCTTTTTATTGTTGTTGTAGTTATTGTTGTTGTTAGTGATGTCATCATTGTTAGGTAGGACAGAGAGAAGTGGAGAGAGGAAGGAAAGACAGAGAGGGGGAGAGAAAGACAGACACCTGCAGACCTGCTTCACCGCCTGTGAAGCGACTCCCCTGCAGGTGGGGAGCCCGGGGCTCAAACCCGGATCCTTAGGCAGGTCCTTGCACTTGGCACCACCTGTGCTTAATCACTTAATTTGCTGCATTACTGCCCGACTCCCCATCTGACTTCTTGAAGAAATGGAATATCTGTTTAACACTTTTTATTATGGAAACTACTAAAATGACTGTCATTAAAATATTAATGTTTACTTTAATATAATAATATCATAAATAGTACAAAGTAAGATTTCATCAGATTTACAGGCTTTGAGGGAAACTGCAAATGTCAGCCTAAGGCTACATGTATGAACAAGTACATATTACAGTCGTTACAACATGTCGCTTAACAAATACAAAAGGCTGGTAGTATTTCATTTCAATCTACATTTAGAGGCAGAAAAATCTCAAAATCATAAGTAACTATCTTAAAAAAAAAGTTAAATTCTTTTGACCAGAGCACCACTACTCACCTCTGGGTTAATATTGGTGGTAGCAGAACTGAACTCGGGATCTCCAAGCTTTAGCTCTCCAGACCTGCACAAAGCACAGTGTCACCCCCTCACTTGGCTCCCCCTCTTTCTTCTCTACCCACCGAGACAACCCTCAGATGTCCCATCCTCTCAGAAGAATGTCTAAACTTGCCTTTTTAAAGATTGGTGTTTCCTGTTCTAAACTGCTGTGGTGCTTTAAAAAAATTTTTTTTTCTCTTTTCTTGCCCTTGTTTTTTCATTGTTGTTGTAGTTATTATTGTTGTTGTTATTGATGTCATCATTGTTAGATAGGACAGAGAGAAATGGAGAGAGGAGGGGAAGACAGAGAGGGGGAGAGAAAGACAGACACCTGCAGACCTGCTTCACCACCTGTGAAGTGACTCCCCTGAGGTGGGGAGCCGGGGGCTTGAACCAGGATCCTTACACCGTCCTTGCACTTTGCGCCACATGCGCTTAACCCGCTGCTCTACTGCCTGACTCCTTGCTATGGTGCTTTTCACACATCTGATGAATTCCTCAGCATGTAGGCATTAGTTATGTAGTCTCTAGACTTCTGATGTTTTGAATGCCTTTGATTCCATAGCACTTTACGCCAAGACATTTTACTAAATAAACGAAATGTTATTAAAAGTTCCTTCAAAGGAAATTTATATATTTGGAAGCCAACACATCTCCAAATACTAATATTGTAACTACAGTCACGGAAGTCGATTATTTTGTTTTATAATGGGGCTTTTAAATAAAGTTTTAGTTTAACATAATGAAAGGGAACTTAAAATAGAATTTCAGATTACTAGAAAGAGACCCCATGTTCCTGGCACTGCAGTTCCAGATGGTCACGTAGTTTAATAAGATAATAATCAAGGGGAATGTAGATGGATTGGAACTATTTTTAAGTTAGCAAATTGGCCTGAGTTACTTTATATCTTTAGAACTCATTTTTCATCTGTGAATTGAGAAAAAATAAACAATGACCTACTTCATCAAGTCACATGGAACAAATAAGCAAATATTTGTAAGGTTTAACCCAGTCCACGGTGTATTTTAAACGCTTAACAAGAATTGATTATTGTTGCTCTTGATTGAAGGTAGTCCATAACTTTTATTATGCTTTGGGAAAGTCTCAGATGAATGTCTTATTAATTCTTTCAGTCAGTAAACATCTGCTCAACACCCAGTGTGTAACTCTTTAGTTATTAAACCATCTTTCCTGGGAAGTTAATACATACTAGGTTCTGTAAAGAATAGAACATTATGGGAGTTGGGCTGTAGCGCAGCGGGTTAAGCGCAGGTGGTGCAAAGCGCAAGGACCGGCGGAAGGATCCCGCTTTGAGCCCCCGGCTCCCCACCTGCAGGGGAGTCGCTTCACAGGCGGTGAAGCAGGTCTGCAGGTGTCTGTCTTTCTCTCCCCCTCTCTGTCTTCCCTTCCTCCATTTCTCTCTGTCCTATCCAACAACAACAATGACAGCATCAATAACAACAACAGCAACAAAAGGGAATAAATAAATGTTTTTAAAAAAAGAAGAACAAAACATTGCCTCACCTCCAGCGAGCTTATAACCAAGAAGAGCAACTAAGAGGCATATGTCAAATACAAGCATACAGAGAGGAGGGAGCCATAGGAAGTGCTTGAAGTGTTACTGTCATGACGCCTGTCCTGCAGCACTCACCAGGAACAGGAGTGAATGCTTCCCTCCGCCCTCTCTCCTCCTGTCTCTCTCTACCCATCGTTAGATGAGCAGGACCGCAAGCACCGCACTCTTCTTGACCTCTCTGTATGTCTTGTGTTCGTTGGCTTTGCTGGGAAGTGTAGTTTACGTAAATTTTGTCTGCTTTTCTTTGGGCTGTTAGTTGCCCATAAGTATATATTTTCATTTATTGCCTGACTGTCTCTAAGCTTCCTTCAGTTAACATGGCATGAAAAACCGATCACATCACACACACACATTTTGAAAATAAATGCTTTGTGGGGGGGCTGGTGGTGGTGCACCTGGTTGAATGCACATGTTATAGTGTATAAGTCCTGGGTTCAAGCCCCTACTCC
Organism: Erinaceus europaeus; assembly: GCF_950295315.1. Lineage (NCBI taxonomy): Eukaryota > Metazoa > Chordata > Mammalia > Eulipotyphla > Erinaceidae > Erinaceus > Erinaceus europaeus. Next base: position 149,954,875 of record NC_080165.1, on the reverse strand, counting down.
CCACCTGCAGGAGGAAAGCTTTTAGAGTGATGAAGCAGGGCTGCAGGTGTCTCTTTGTCTCTCTTTCTCTCTATCTCCAACCTTCCCTATAAATTTTCTCTATCCAATAAATAAATAAAGATCATTAAAATAAATGAATGAATAAATAAATAAATACTTTGTGGATGGTGATGGATCTCTCATGTTCTTACTGAGGGATGGTGTTAAAACACAAGAAAGTCTTCAGGACTCTGTGTGTGTGTGTGTGTGTGTGTGTGTGTGTGTGTGTGTGTGTGTGTGTGTGTGTGTTTAACTTGGATTTTAAACAGTCCACAGTAGTCAATGAGTTCAGAGAATAATTAAAATAAATTTAAGCTAGAATTTCACTGCCTTCCTATGATACTGAGACATTTTCAGCCTTTTCTTTTTCTTTTTCTTTTTCCTTTCTTTCTTTTTATTTTTGCCTCCAGGGTTATCACTGAGGCTTGGTGCCTGCACTCCAAATCCACTGCTCCTGGCGGACATTTTTTCCCCATTTGATGCCCTTATTGTTTATCATTATTGTTATTGCTGTCATTGTTGGATAGGACAGAGAGAAATAGAAAGACAAGGGGAAGACAGAGAGGAGGAGAGAAAGAAAGACACCGGTAGACCTGCTTCACCTCTTGAGAAGCTACCCCCCTGCAGGTGGGGGGCCCAGGGTCTCTAACCGGGATCCTTACGCTGGTCTGTGTGATTCGCGTCATGTGTGCTTAGCCTGCTGGCCTACCGCCCGGTTCCTACTTTCTGCCTTTTAAGAGCTGGTAATCAAACCTCTCCTACCAATTATTTGGTTGAGATTATAATCAGTTCAGAAGAAAACAAAGCTCCAAAAATGCTATATTAATCCTCTGTTAGTAGCACATCTCATTTTGAAGCTTTCTTATGTCTGAGTAGAACTGAGAGCATTTCTGTTTTTTTTTTTTTAATTTTTTTTAACATTTATTTTATTTATTTATTCCCTTTTGTTGCCCTTGTTGTTTTATTGTTGTAGTTATTATTGTTGTTGTCGTTGTTGGATAGGACAGAGAGAAATGGAGAGAGGAGGGGAAGACAGAGAGGAGGAGAGAAAGATAGACACCTGCAGACCTGCTTCACCGCCTGTGAAGCGACTCCCCTGCAGGTGGGGAGCCGGGGTTCGAACCAGGATCCTTATGCCGGTCCTTGTGCTTTGCGTCACCTGCACTTAGCCCGCTGCGCTACAGCCCGACTCCCCGCATTTCTGTTTTTTTTTTAGAAAAATTATAGTGAGTTCTTCTTCTAGCGTTTGCCCTTCTTCCGTAGCCAGTCAACAGCGTCAGGTTGAGCCTGATGTCAAGTTTCGAGACCTCCTTTGAATCTGGAGAGGTGGCAGTCGTTGACTATGTGGGTCATAGTCTGTCTGGAGCCGCAGGGGCAGTTCGGGTCGTCTCTGGCCCCCCAGCGATGGAACATAGCGGCGCACCGGCCATGGCCTGTTCGATAGCGATTGAGGAGGGCCCGATCATAACGTGCCAGGTCAAAGCCGGGTGGACGCTCGCAGGGGTCTGCGATGAGGTGTTTGTTCTTGACCTCAGCTGACTGCCAGCTCTGTTTCCAAGAGACTGGAACAGAGAAGTTCAGTGTAGGCGTAGGGGACCAGATTGGGTGACGAGACGTCAAGCGTTGGACAGGGTGGGCGAAGATATCCGCGTATATTGGCAGGTCCGGTCGAGCGTAGACGTGGGAAATGAACTTAGATGATGCCGCATCCCGACGAATATCTGGCGGGGCGATGTTGCTGAGAACTGGCAGCCATGGAACCGGGGTGGAACGGATGGTTCCAGAAATGATCCTCATGGAGGAATATAATTTGGAATCGACCAAGTGGACATGGGGGCTACGGAACCATCCTGGGGCACAGTATTCTGCAGTGGAATAGCATAATGCCAGAGAGGATGATCGTAGTGTGGAAGCGCTCGCGCCCCATGAGGAGCTGGCCAGTCTTGCAATGATGTGATTCCTCGCGCCCACCTTTGCTGCAGTTTTTATGAGATGTTCGTGAAATGACAGAGTGTGATCGAGAGTAACGCCAAGATAGACTGGCTGGGCTTCATGCCGGATTCTCATATCGCCAAGCTGCACATTAAGCTCACGCGAGGCCGAGGCATGGTGTAGATGGAAAACAGATGATACCGTTTTTGCAGTGCTAGGGATTAGTCGCCATTTTTTACAGTAATCAGATATCAGAGACATGTCTTTCGTGAGTTAATAATGATTAACAAGATTGTAACTTAACAGGAGTACAGTTCCATACAATTCCCACCACCAGAGTTCCGTGTCCCATCCCTTACACTGGAAATTTCCCTATTCTTTATCCCTCTGGGAGGATGGACCAGAGACATTTATGAGAAGCACAAGGTGGGAGTTCTGGCTTCTGTCATTGCTTCTCCACTGGACATGGGTGTTGGCAGATGGATCCACAGCCCCAGCCTGCTTCTGTTTTTCCCTAGTGGGGCAGGGCTCTGGGGAGGGGAGGTTCTGGGACACATGGGTGAGGGCGTCTGCCCAGGGAAGTCAGGTTGGCATCATGGCCACATCTGCAACTTGGTGGCTGAAAGACAGTAAGATTTAAAGTCATAATAAAGCAAGTAAAACTAGGGGTCTTCACGTGGGAAGAAGCCAGGGAGTCTATTCAGGTCTGTCTCAAGGGGCCCGTGACTTTAGTAATTTTTGCCTGAGCCTGATAGCTGACATGCAGGTGGACTAAAACTATCGTCTGGGAAGATGGTGTCAGAGTTGAGAATAGGGATGGAACTCTGGATTTGGGCAGCGAGTAGCTCTCAAATATGAGGCAAGTATCTAAATACAATGAACTGTTTACCCCATCTATCTGACCCAGGGCCCGTGTCTATTCACATTCAGCACAGGAGCCTGTGTGGCCTCTGAGTCTCTGTCAGTCTGAGCTCACAGTCCGTGGTCACAGCTGGAACATTCTCGGCTGCTCTCATGTCAGGACCCGTCTTCCTCAAGGGGCAGAGCAGGCTGACCAGCCTCCCTTTGGAGAGTGGGGAGTCCCCACCATGGCTGCTCTGCAGTGAGGGCAGGGCCTGGAGAGGCCACACGAGGGCTTACAGTAACGTTCCTGACGGAAGCGACACGTGGTGAGAGCATTTTTCTATGCTCCGATTCTGTCCTTCATTGCTTATGAACCCGGAGCTATGGAGAACCTCTCTGAGCTGTAGCTTCCTCAACTGGCACACTGCATCTCACCCTGCATGACTTCAAAACTCCAGGGGGCAGAGAATAAAACTTCCCCTGTCCCTTCTTTTGCTCAGTATCCATTCCTTTCTTAACTTTCTCCAGCCGTTCATCTAAAACACACTCAAAGCACACCCAGAAGGGTTGTGGAGGTCAGTCTGTGGCTCTCCTCAGAGGGTGATAGCAGGCTGTAGCTTTTCACATCCCTCAACCAGTAGAGGGAGTGGTGGTGCACAGGAAGTCAACTTAGAACATATATATGGCCTGCCATTTTGTTTTTTAAATTTTTATATTTATTTACTCCCTTTTGTTGCCCTAGTTGTTTTATTATTGTAGTTATTGTTGTTGTAATTGATGTTATCATTGTTGGATAGGACCGAGAGACATGGAGAGAGGAGGGGAAGACAGAGAGGGGGAGAAAAAGATAGACACTTGCAGACCTGCTTCACCACCTGTGAAGGGACTCCCTTGCAGGTGGGGAGCCGGGGGCTAGAACAGGGATCCTTCCGTCGGTCCTTGTGCTTTGTGCCACCTGCACTTAACCCACTGTGCTACTGCCTAACTCCCTGTGGCCTACCATTTAAATCTACCTTATCAGGGCAATGTCCGGCAGATCTGTCTATGGGAAGACAAGGGGTCTGTGTGAAATATTTGCCTGTAGTCTGTTTATACGGGTGTGTGGGAGCTGAGAAATGAGAAGCCACAAGGAGATGGAAAGGGAAGTCTCACCTGTTCAGGCTGCTCTACTGGACAAAGATAAAGGAATTGAAGTCTCCTGGGACTGCCTGGAATTCAAGGAGATATCTGTGTTTGCTGAGAGAAAAAAATTCAGGTTCTACTTGGACACTTACTTGTTACTTTACTAAACACGAAATCAGGTGTTGTCATCATGGATCAGCTTTAAATGAAAACTAACCAAATTAAACAGCAGTGACCCTTGCTGCCCCAGCTCCCCGTACCAGTTCCTTCATCCAGCTAACTGGAGCCCTGCCCAGCTATTAACCTCCATGCAAAGAAGCTGCTCGTCTGGCTTAGAGCCCAAGCTGCAGCCTTCTAAATGGGATAGGGTGCAAGTCTGTGGCTCTGTCCTGTGCCCCCAGACCGCCCTTTGGCCACAGCCACAGCCGGCTCTGCTCTGCTTAGACTTGTGCGTTTCCGTGTTGGCGTCTTTCTTTCCATCATGGTCACCTCTGCAGACAGCATTCCTCCCTCACCTCACTTCTGTTTCTGTCTCACAAATGTGAAATTCCTTGAGCCCTTTGTTTTAATTACAAGTCAGGCCTTTCCACTTTTTCTTTCCATACAATAAGTTTTCTTATGTCTTCCCGATTACTTACTCTTCTTCGATGTTCAGGGATTTCTGTCGTTTTGTTCACTGCCGGCAATGCCATTGTCTGCACAGCGCTCAAAAGCAGGAACAGAAAATGTCCTTTAAGCAGTGTGATATCCTGTGTGTATTGTAGTTCTTTCTTCCTTTCCTAAAAAATGATTTGCTTCAATCCACAGCTTTGAGCTACTATATTTATTCAAGTTCTCATGATTTGGTGCTGAGAGAAAGAGTTCAATCTTCTTCTTCTTCTAGCGTTTGCCCTTCTTCCATAGCCAGTCAACAGCGTCAGGTTGAAAGCTGTCAGGAGCTGCTTGTTGCTGGCTTTGAAAGTGACTGGGATCCATGTGGATTCAGTCGGCTAGGAAGGATCGTCAGTTTCCCCAATGAATGGGTACTCACGGGATGCACCACGAGAAGGTCGATCCAATGCATCCCAAAGAGTTCAATAACTTGATCAGACGGCCTCCAATATCCGTTCCTTAATGAGACAGTGCTCCAATAATCTTCTGTTGAGCTGTCTTTTCACCTCTCTTGGGGTCTCACATTCCTTTGTGAAAAACTAACATTAGCTGATACATAATACTCACTCACAGCCTTTGCATATTTGGTATGTGTGACCAAATGCCCTTTAATATGTTCCATACTAATATTATATGAATATTAGTAAATACTATAAACTTCTATGGGGCCTCTTAAGCAAATATGTATTGAGTTGGTTATGTTTAATGCATACTGAGGGTCTGTTTGCTTTCTCCAGATTCACATATATTATTTACCTGATGGGAATATTTAGCTCTCTGCCACCTTATTTTACACTGTGGATCAACCCATATATGTTTCATAACATGCATGACAATTCCACTCAATCATTCTGGCATCTGGTGTAGTTATCAGGTTTATGACATGCTTATCTATAGCCATTTACTTAATTACACAGTTTTTGTTTCTTTGATTTTTTTTTCTTGCCTTACTAAGGACAGTATCTGTTAAGGAAAAAAGAAATATGTCTGAGTACTCAAAAAAATAAAGAAATCTCAGTAAAGAGACTAGTAGCAAAAATTTCCTGAAGAAAAAAAATGACTAAAAAAATGAGCAGTCTGTTAAATTTCTTGAAAGTTCTCTGTGCTTTCTTCCCAGCTTACAGTAGAGATCTTTTCTGAATAGTGGTGTTATGCATAGTGCTCATGATTTTATTCTTAATTTTAATGGAGGCCATTAAAATTGTTAGCGTTTAATTGTTTCTGATTTTTCACATTTAAAAATCCAGTCATTCATTTTAAAAAGCTACGTCTGAGGAACTAGAAGTAGTCGTGATTTAAAAGGGAAGAGGGGTCGATAAATAATTTGCTTACATTTTCCTGCTCCATCAGTGTCTCCTGGGAGGGTAGAAATAATTCTATTTATTTGTCTTTCCTATGTGAGGCGAACATAGTTGACCTGCTGCAGGCCATTAAGTCCAACTAGTTTGCTGGTTTGTTTGCAGACTATTTAATTATGTTCTTAATTTTTTTCATTAAAATCTTTATAAAGGCTAAGTGGCAATTTTATCTTGGAAAAATAAAACAGTGCACATCCCTATGACAGATCCATCCACTAGCCCACACTTGGGATGGCCTGCTCCAGCTCCGCATGCAGCTCAGTGTGCCGGCTCCTACTTCAGGCTTTTCAACTTGTGTAAAAACCGTTCAGTTGATGTTTGGGGTAGAGGAGAATTTCCTCATTCCAATTAACCTACAGGGGTGCATGTGCTCACTTCAGAGAAATAATGTCTTTTGGAATTTAAAGAAATTGATGTTTATGGATTTTCTGTTTTACAGGACAGGTTTTTGTGGGGCAAACAGGTGGTTCAAGCCCCAGGTTACTGTGGGAGTCTTTGTGTCTGTGTGTGTGAGGGGGAAGGTGTTTGCTAGCAGTGGACTGGTGCTGGGGTGTTTCTCCTCTTTCTGTTGCTCATTCGCTGTCTATTAATCTCTATCTAGAAGAAAGGGAAAAAAAGTGCTTCTAAAATCAGCAGAGTCATTCAGGCACTGAGCCCAAACAATAATTTTAGTGGTTAAAATATAAAGTAAAATTGAAAAAGACATTTGGGAAAATTTCATTTAGAAGCAGATAGTCACAAACTATATTTTTGTACTGCGTGCAAAAGTATATCTTTCTTTTTAAATTTTGATTATTATCTCTAGTTCTTTCTTAGATAGAGACAGTCAGAAATTGAGAGGGAAAGGGGCGATAGAGAGGAAGAGACACACAGACACCCGCAGGCCAGCTTCACCCCTCGCAAAGCTTTCCCTCCTTAGGTGGGGGCTGGGGGCTGAAATCTGGGTCCTTGAGTACAGGAACATGTGTACTCAACGGGTGTGCCACCACCCAGCCCCGAGCACAAGTTTCTTAGTCCTTCTTCAGATCTTCATAACTCTTGGTAGAGGGGGAACTTGGATAAGGAAGGTCACCACTGACCCTTAGCTCTTGATTTCCTAGTGACCTTCCCTCCTCTTGGATCAACAGATAGTCACTATGAGCAAGGATACAGGACCTGAAGAGGTCGCCACTGCGTTAACTTGCTGCAAGTATACAAGGTCTTGGAGAAATCTGTGACCTCGCCAGAAAGAAGTCAGAACAAATGTACAGGGAGCTGTATATTAAAAAAAGATGTGTGGTCCGGGAGGTGGCGCAGTGGTAAAGCTTTGGACCCTCAAGCATAACATCCTGAGTTTGATCCCCCGCAGCATATGTGCCAGAGTGATGCTTGGTTCTTTCTCTCTCCTTCTGTCTTTCTCATAAATAAATAAAATCTTTTTAAAAAGATATTATTTTTATTTATTTATTGGATAGAGACAGCCAAAAACTGAGAGGACAGAGGAGACAGGAAGAGAGACGCCTGCAGCCCTGCTTAACCACTTGCAAAGCTTTTCCCCTGCAGGTAGGGACCAGGGGCTCAAACCCGGGTCCTTTCATAATGTAACGTGTGTGCTTAATCAGGAGGGCCACTACCCAGCCCCCTACCTTTTTTTTCCAGCTTCTAATAAAGGGTAATATTCTCAGAAAAAAAGTGAGCAAAATCCTAACTGAATAATATACTTTCTGAAAACTGAGAATGCCTACATAAAGGGTCCTGGATCAGGAAGCCTTTCTCTAAGGCCCTTTTCTTTTCTTTTCATTTATAGAATGGAAATACTGGCAAGACCACAGGATAAGAGGGGTACATTTCCACACAATTCCCACCACCAGAACTCCGTATCCCATCCCCTCCCCTGACAGCTTTCCTATTCTTTATCCCTCTGAGAGTATGGATCCAGGGTCATTGTGGGATGCAGAAGGTGGGAAGTCTGGCTTCTGTCATTGCTTCCCCACTGAACATGGGCGTTAACAGGTCAAACCATACTCCCAGCCTGTCTCTCTCTTTCCCTAGTGGGGCAGGGCACTGGGGAAGCAGAGCCCCAGGACATATTGGTGGGGTTGTCTGTCCAGGGAAGTCAGGTTGGCATCATGGAATCATCTGACACCTGGTGGCTGAAAAAGAGTTAAGATATAAAGCAGAACAAATTGTTGACTAGTCATGAACCTAAAGGCTGAATTATTGCAGATGAAGATTTGGGGTCTCCTTTTTGCTAAAAGCTAACTAGGTCTATTTCAGGTATATTCCAAGGGGCCTATGACTTTACTAGTTTTTGCCTGAGCCTAACATATAACATGCAGGTGGACCCAGATTATTGTCTGGGGAGATGGTGTCATAGTTGGAAGAAGGACTAGAAAGCTGGATCAGGGAAGAGAGTAGCTCCCAAATGTGGGGAAACTATATAAATATTGTTAACTGGGAAAACCTCATTGCTTTGATCTGGGGCCCATATTCAGCACAGGAGCCTGTGTGACCTCTGCATCTGTGTAGGTCTGAGCTGGCATTCTGTGGTCACAGCTAGGAACATTGCAGGGTGCACTAATTTCAGGACCCATCTTCCTTAGGTAGTAGGTAGAGTATGCTATCCAACATCCCTTTGGAGAATAGAACGTTCCCTACCATAGCTGATCCACATTGAGGGCAAGGTCCTGTAGTGGCTCACAAGGGGTCCATGATATTGTTCCTGATGGAGATGACCAGTGACAGTGAAGAGAGGGATCTGTTAGAGCTCTAGGCCCATCATGTCCGTGTGGAAATCCCAGGACTCCCTGACTAGGGCTCCAGGTGATGGGGTGGCCTAAGGTCCTTTTCTGTCACAGCCTTTCTCAACAAATTTAACCACTCCCCTGCTTTACTAGTTTTAATGCTTTATATAAATTAATTTTTACGTGACTTGATGTCTTGTGTCTGACTTCCTTCATTATCAATCATTTTATAAGATGTGGATATAGGGCTGGTCAGTGGTGAACTCTGTACAGAGCACAAATGAACATGCTCAACAATGCAGGTGCAAACCCCCAGTCCCCACCTCCAAGGGAAAGCTTCACTAAAGGAGAAGGAGTGATCCATGGATTGCTCTCTCTCTCTCTCAAACTAGCTCCATTTCCCTATAAATTTCTGTCTATCTCTATCAAAAAGAAAAAGGGATATGGAGGGGAAAAAAATGGCTGTGAACAATGATGGATTCGTTGTGCAGACAACAAGCTGAAGTGATCATCCTGGTGACAAAAAGAGAAATAAAGCAATGAAATAAACTAAAATAAAATAAAGGGTTATCCATATATGCCAGCATTTACTCTTTCTTCTATTTAGTGTTTCCTTTTTTTTTTTTTGCCTCCAGGGTTATCGCTGGGGTTCAGTGCCTGCACTACAAATCCACTGCTCCTGGAGGCCATTTCTCCCATTTTGTTGCCCTTGTTGTTATTGCTGTTGTTGGATAGGACAGAGAGAAATGGAGAGAGGAGGGGAAGACAGAGAGGGGGAAAGAAAGAGACCTGCAGACCTGCTTCACTGCTTGTGAAGCGACTCCCCTACAGGTGGGGAGCCCGGGGTTGGAACCGGGATCCTTAAGGCGGTCTATGTGTTTTACGCCAAGTGCGTTTAACCCGCTGCGTTACCACCACCCACCCCCTTTTTTATTTGCCTCCAGGGTTACTGCTGGGGCTCGTTGCCCGAACTACGAATCCACTGCTCCTGGAGGCTGTTTTTTCCCTTTTGTTGCCCTTGATGTTTATCATTGTTGTTAATATTTCTGTCGTTGTTGTGGGATAGGACAGAGAGAAACCGAGAGAGGAGAGTGAGACAGAGAGGAGGAAAGACAGACAGACACCTGCAGACCTGCTTCAGCACTTGTGAAGCGACGCCCCTGCAGGTGGGAATCTGGGGGCTCGAACCGGGATCCTTATGCCGGTCCTTGTGCTTTGTGCCATGTGCACTTAACCCACCGGGCCACCGCCCAGCAGCCCCCCTTTTTTTGCACTAGAATTATTGCTGGGTTTCAGTGACGACACTACGAATACACCACTCCTGGCAGCCATTTCCCCCCATTTTATTGGATATTTCAGAGAGAAATTGAGAGAGAAGGGTGAGATAGAGAGGGAGAGAGAAAGAGAGATACCTGCAGACCTGCTTCACCGCTCGTGAAGTGTTCCCCCTGCAAGTGGGGAGCAGGGGCTTGAACTTGGGCTCTTGCTCTTAATATTATGTGCACTTAACCAACTGGGCCACCACCAGGCCCCCTCTACTTAGTGTTTCCTTGATCAATATAACATAAACTTTTTGTTGTGAACTCAACTGATGGACCAACAAGATGGCTAAGGCTTTTCACATTCTTCACTGTAACAATCACTTGGTTTTAAAAGACTGTAATAATGTATCAGTTTTAACTTTATAACACTGCACCAAAAATCTAGTCATGAAAAACAAAACAAAACAAAACAGAGCAAAACAAAATAACAAGCTTTTTATTCTGTCGCTGACACCGGTGAGTGACTAAGTTCCTTTCATGGATAGGAGAGCAGTATTCTCAATAGTCTGTTACGAACATCTGAGTACATACACTCAGCAAAAGAGTGATTTTTTTATTGGGGAGATTAATGGTTTACAATAAATACAGTTGTTTGTCCATGTGTAAAATTTCTCAGTTTTCCATAAAACACTCTCACCCCAGCCTAGATCTTCCTCCGCCATTGTGTACCAGGACCTGAAAACCCACCCATCCCAAGAATACTCTACTTTGGTGCACTACACAGACTGATTTTCAGGCAGAAGAGGGATTGCATATACTTATATTCATCAGCAAAAACTGAGAGTTCTAGTTCCTCTACCTTCTCACTAATATTTGTTATTTTCTTTCTTTTTCACTTTAGCCATTCTGTTGGATATATAGAGAGAAAAGCTTTCTTTCTGGTTCCTTGATGATATAGCTTGCTCTTAATTGCTTCGGTGACAAGGTTTTGATATCTCGTCTCATACTGAAGTCAGGAGTGAGTTACTCAAGGGATTACATAGAGACTGAGATAAGAGAGCAAATTCATTCCAACAGAAAGAAAGGTTAAAAGTTCTTAGATTCCAGGTCAAAGAGAAAAAATAAGAGAGGGCAGCAAGGTTACTTCTCAATCAACTTTTTCTCCCCAGAAATTCATCAGACAAAGCAGAATCTATAATTTCATAGAATAGCTCTTTTCTATTCAACATAAAGATGAGTAGACTTGATTTTTTTTTAAACTGTAGCCTTTAATATTAAGTGAAAGGAAGTATAGAAATGATTGACTATAAATTTACGTATTTATAGTCAAGTGAAAGACTTGTCCTTACACTCCTTGGGGCTCCATTCTAAAGGAAAATGAGAACAAGGACTCTGAAATTAACAACATTAATTTGTTCTTAATTAGTTATTTTTTCCTCCTCAAACTGTTCCAGAAAACTGAAGAGTGGAAACCACTCCCAAACATATTCTATGAGATTAATATCACACTAGTTCCTAAAGCAGGAAGAGATTCTATTAAGGAAGAAAACTTTGATGAACCTTGACGCAAAGATTACCCACAAAATCTAGGCACATCTATTTTAACCGTATATCAAGAGAATAATTCACCAAGACTAAGTGGAATTCAAACCTGGGAAGCAGGGATGATGGTTCAACATCCACAAGTCAATGTAATCCACCATATCAACAAAAACCAACAAAATCACATGGTCATATCAATTGATTCAGAAAAGGCATGTGACAAGACCCAGCATCCATTTATGATAAAGACTCTTCAGAAATTTGAAATAGTAGGACAGTTACACAGCATTTAAAGTCCATATATAATAAACCCACAGCTAGCATCATCTTCAGTGGAGAATAGCCAAAAGCTTCCCCACTAAAATCTGGAACTAGACAAGGGTGTCCAACATCACCGTTATTACTCAACTAGTCATGAGAAAGAGATATCAAAGGTATAAATGTTTGGAAATGAATAAATCAAGCTATCACTACTCACTGACACCATAATAATATAGGCACTGATATCAAACTTCTGTAAAGAACTGGTACAGCTTAACAAAAGGCAAAAAATAATAATCCCAAAAAAAGTGGTTCAAAGATCTGATAGGCAGTTTTCTAAAGAAGTGATACCCAAGGCTCACAGACATGTGAAGAAATGCTTCAGTTCACTTCTCATCAAAGAAATGCAAACCAAAACTACAGGAAGATTCCACCTCACCCCTGTGACAATGAGCTACATCAACAGAACAAAAATGGCAGGTGTTGGTGAGGCTGTGGAGAAAGGCAGACTCTACGACATTGCTGGTGGGAATGGAACGGGGTGCAGCCCCTCTGGAAGATGGTATGGAAAGTCCTTAAACAGGGGCCAGGCAGTGGCACACCTGGCTGAATGAACATGTTACAGTGCACAAGGTCCCAGGTTCAATTCCCTGGCCCCCAACTGCAGGGGAAAAGCTTTATGAATGGTGAAGCCAGGCTGTGGATATCTCTGTGTTTCTCTTCCTCTCTATCTCCCCTTTCCCTTTCTATTTCTGATTACCTCTATTCAATAAATAAGTAGAGATAATAATAATGAAATTTTAAAAAGAAATATACTTCTGCACGCAGTATAAAAATATGGTTTGTGACAATCTGCTTCTAAGTGAAATTTGTCCCAGTGAACACCACATATCTCAGTTCACAGGATAAAAGTAATCTTTACTAAAAAGTCATTTAAAGTGTCCTTAAGAAGCATCTTTTAACTAACTCTTCTAACCATTTCAGCAGTAAACTCTCCTCTTTCCTTTGCTTTCCTCTGTTTATAAACTTGGTCTCATGCCTTGATGTAGCACATCTGTCATGCCAAAGACTCGTGCATAAGGTCCCAAAGCCCCAGATTCTGTGCTAGCATGACCATGAGCCAGGTTGAGCAGTGCTCTGGCAGATCAGAAAATATGCTTTTCATTAATAAAAAAATACAAGATGATTTTTATTTTTTATATTTATTTATTGATTGGATAGAAGCAGCTGGAGAGAGAGAGAGAGAGAGAGAGAGAGAGAGAGAGAGGGAGAGAGAGAGAGAGGGAGAGGAGGAGGAGGAGGAGGAGGAAGAGAGACTTATGTCAAAATGTTTCACTGTGGGAGTTGGGCTGTAGCGCAGCGGGTTAAGCGCAGGTGGCGCAAAGCACAAGGACCGGCATAAGGATCCCGGTTCGAGCCCCCGGCTCCCCAGCTGCAGGGGAGTTGCTTCACAGGCGGTGAAGCAGGTCTGCAGGTGTCTATCTTTCTCTCCTCCTCTCTGTATTCCCCTCCTCTCTCCATTTCTCTCTGTCCTATCCAACAACGACAACAACAATAATAACTACAACAATTAAAAAAACAACAAAGGCAACAAAAGGGAATAAATAAATAAAAATTTAAAAAAATGTTTCACTGTTCATGAAATTTTCTCCCCTGCAGGTGGGGACTTGGGGTGTGAACCTGGGTCCTTGAACATCATATCATGTACACTTTGCTGGGTATACCACTTCCCAGCCCTCAGGAATAAAACTTTTAAGAATTCTCCAATTTCCCTTTAAAATTGTGACTACAGGCAGGACTATATACAGAACAGTTGATATCGTTTACCTTTGCATGTCAGATGAGATCAGGCGTGTTCAGGGTGGCAAGGCAATTTCTATTTTTGTGAGTTTAATTCTTGCTGAGAAAATGCCCAGGCTTTGGCAGATGGTTTCCCTTGAGAAGTGGTGAGGAGGAGGCTGGGGCACCTGAGAGTCACAGGCTCCCTTCTCTGGCTGTTCCCACTCAGTGTGGGTCACATCATCTGCACAGACGACTCTTGTGCCAACTGCCACCCTTTCAGGGAGACTGTGACTGTGGGAACCCAGGTGTGAGGTTTACTTTCACACCTTCCACAGGCAGAGATACTGTGGTAGCTGCGCTGCGCATAGTAACACTGGCTCTGACCGTTTCCCTGGAGCTCTTGCTCTCAGAGGGATCAAGATCCTAAAAATCTTTCAAATGAGAGGCTTTCAGCAACTTCCCAGTTCTGTGTCTTCTTATAGATCAGGGGGGAGGTCTCAAGGGACAGTTTTGACCTTGTTGAGGTCCTCATTTCATATTACATATTGGCTTCCTGATACTCTCAGTTCATATCCTTATGAAGTCTTACTGCCTTCAGAATAAGAGAAAGATTTTTAACCATTTTCATATTAATTTTTTTTTGTAATAATCTAAGAGGATGAAACACAAAGTGACATATGATGCATGTATCTAAGAACCCAAGTTCTCCACGTGCATTTCTTACCCCAGTTAAGATTTGTGGTTAGGACTTTACATGGTGGGGAGTTTTTCTTTTCTTTGTGAGATGATATATGAGAGAGAATTTAGTCATAGATATACATATCAAACATAGCAAAATGTGATCACTGTTGAAATTAAGTAGTGAGTGAGAGGTGGTGGAGAAGACAAAGAGGAAGGTATGAACCCCTAAGATTGGCCAAGGCATCTGTTTCTTCTACATCTTGTTGAAGTAAGAAACAGCATACCTATACCAGAGTAGACTTTCTTTTTCCTCTGATAAATGTTTGCTTGATGATAACAACCCCTGCCTCATCCTTCTTCCCTTCCCTTGGCATATTCTTGCAGAAGAAACGGAAACTCTGCCAAAGGACTGCGACTTCCATCCACAATACAAAGAACCGTCAAGAACAAGCAAGGGGCATCCTCTCACTTTTATTCTCTCCCCAAGGGCTGTGATGGAGTGGAAGGCAACTGCAGTGCGAGAGAGAGAGAGAGAGAGAGAGAGAGAGAGAGAGAGATGTGAATTTCCTGTCCAAGAAAGCTTGACCTCAAACCAAGGCTTTTCATCTGCCACAAAATATCCCTCATTTCCGTGCGGCCGTGTTTTTCCTCCCCTTCACTTTGGTGTCACACTCTAGGGATCGCCGTGGTCATTATCACCATCATCATGGCAAGCCATGCAAGACTTCACAGATCCCTTGATCTTTATACCTTGTCCCCAGGGAGGGTATGTTTTTCCTCCACTCCTGTCATGGGTCTGCTGTCCTCTCCGTGTAACAAAGGTCAGCGGGCTGGTCAGCAGCTGCTCTCTCTGCTCGTCACAACTAGTGGGTTTTTTCTTCTGCCCCATTTGGCTGGAGACCTTCATTCACCCCTGACTTCCTTTTTTCACCCTAGTTTACTGCTTCAAAATACTCTTGGATATCTTTTTTTTTTTAATCCTTCCCTCACTGATTCAAATGTTGTTTTCTATAATTTCAAGCTAAGATGAAAATGAGTAATTATTAAATGCCAGTTTTTTTTTAAGGTAGCAATAATGAAGTCTTTTTAGAAAGTCTTTTTTTTTTTTTACTTTAAAATTGTCAATCTTTCACCATCTACCTGCTTTTAAGTGTTTTTTTTTTATAAAAAACCAGAAGGCCTAAAATGGAATAGTAATTAACCAATTAACTAGGCCCTGCATCTTGAAATGGCAATATTCAGTTTGATTACCAGATGTCTCCATGCAGATGAGCTCCATTGGCCCTTCTAATGGGAATCAGAATAATGACCAGTTCAGGAATTTGTAGTCTGATCCCCATACAGTCCTCATACAGTGCTCTTAGCTAATAGAGCTCTGACTTTCTAACCGTCTATCTACTTTTAGATACTAATCAGTTTTTACTGAATATTAACAAGAGTTCACTAAAAAAGATCAAGTATGTCATGGTTTCATGTCTTATTGCTGTTTATGTTTTCTTTAATAAGTTCTACTTAATATCTTTAGTGTTGGCCTCTCAGAAGTATTTTTTACTGCTTTACGTGTGTGTGTGTGTGTGTGTGTGTGTGTGTGTGTGTGTGTGTGTGTACATCTATGTGAATAAAAATATGGGTTCAGACATAGAGCTGCAAACTTGTTTGCTTGGAAAATAGTTCACAACATCCTATGTTCCCACATCCTCATCTGCAGGGGAAATGGTTGGTCTGAAGGAGGCAGGTACTTGATTCTTCCTGATCAAGGAAAATATTTTTCTCATGTTCTCTTCCCATAACTATTCTTTCTTGTCACCTAAAACTCAGCTCAGGCATTACATGGTTTTATATATATATATTTTTATATTGGATAGAGACAGAGAATTGAGAGGGAAGAGGTGGGGGTGAGAGGAGAGAGACAGAGAGACACCTACAGCCCTGCTTCACCACTTGT
This sequence comes from Erinaceus europaeus, assembly GCF_950295315.1. NCBI lineage: Eukaryota > Metazoa > Chordata > Mammalia > Eulipotyphla > Erinaceidae > Erinaceus > Erinaceus europaeus. Next base: position 149,938,734 of record NC_080165.1, on the reverse strand, counting down.
GAAGCTTTTCCCCTGCATTTGTGGATGGGGGCTTGAAGCCAGGGTCCTTGCACATTGTAATGTGTGCACTTAATCAGGTCCATGATCACCTGGCCCCCAGCATTACATGTTTAGAGAAGTTTTGTCTCTATGCCCACTTAAAGGAGTCTTGATACCCTACTCCCAGAAACTCTTTAATAAAATCTGACTCCTTTGTGATCCCAGTTTCTGTCTGAGAGCAGGTTGCTTATGGTGCAGTTACTCGTTTATTAACTACCTAACAACAGTGTAAGTTTTGTTTTAAGTTACCGTTTTATCAGCACTGTCTTCAGTGTGTGGCAGGCACCCAGAAGGCTAATGAACAAGTATAGAAAATGTGTCCTATGTTTGGTGTTGCTGTGAAGGGAACAGAGAAGAGATGCAGAACTGGTAGGAAGTTGGAGAAGAGGGTGTCACTTGGGAAATGGAAGGAGGCAATGTTGACAAGCTACTCTGTTTAGAAATGCAAGGGTAGTCCGTCTGGGGCTAAGACGTAACTCCGCTTCCATGTCTTATTTCTGTGCATGTGTTTTCTGTACTCACATGTTGTTAGGTGCTCTGCAGTGTCACTGAATTTGACAAGCCAGACAACACAGCTTTTATTTTAGGCGAGGCAACCGTGATCCAGTTATTAAGTGCAAGTGTCTTGTCGTCAGTTGCTTTTGTTTTCGTTATTACTTTCAGAGGCCGTGTCTCATGTATATGCAGGCTCACCACTCCAGACTGGTTTTTTCCCTGTTTCAATCCTCATTGCTGAGCTATCATGTGTATACAATAGCATGCTCACTTGTATAAGTCAATGACACCTTTATTATATTTTTTATAGAGAATAGAGGAGGGAGAGACACCGTAACACTGGAGTTTCTCCTCCTGTAATAACACTTCCTATGTGATGTCACAGCTTAAGCATGAGCCCAGTGCTTGACAAGGTATGTCTCCTAGATGGAGGATATCTCTCCAGACCTGTTCTTTCATTGGTAATTTGTCATGATTATCTAATAGAAGTATTGTGAAGACCATATTAAATAATGCCTGAGGAATTCCTCTTTTTTTTAAAATTTTTTATTTAAGAAAGGGAATCCCTCATTTTTAGTAAAATGTAATTTTAAACCCAAGGGCTTAGTCCTAAAATAAGTGCTCAGCTCAAACCTCAAGCCTTGCCAATCCTTCTTTGGTCCAGACAGACCCACTCTTCCCTGAGAGTAGCCAAGGACAGGACCAGTCAGCTGCCAGCTCTCAGAGTCCCTGGCATGGCTGTGTAGCGGAGTTCTGCCTGACGGTGTGAGATCACAGTATTAGCTGTCACGGTCAGGTTATTGGAAGTCTCCCCTTCCCTCTTTCCTTTGGTTTGTGGGATTGTCATTACAGAGGGGACAGAAACAGTCATCTCAGATGACAAAGATAGAAGGAGCATGTGAGGTTGGGGAAGCATTAGGGTAGAAGATGCCTGGGTCCCCTATTCTGAAGAGAGGTCAGAGATTCCTGGCTGTCCATGCTTGTGCTTTTGAGTAAGAGAAAACTAAAGTTCAAGGCCGGGTGGTGGCACACCTGGTTGAACACACATGTTACAGCATGCAAGGATCCAGGTTCAAGCCTGTTCCCCACTTGTAGGGGGCAAACTTCATGAGTGGTGAAGCAGGGCTACAGGTGTCTTCTCTCTCTCTCCCTCTCTGTCTCCCCTTCCCCTCTTGATTTCTGACTGTCTATCAAATAAATAAAGACAATAAAAATTAAAAAAAGAAAATTAAAGCTCTAGTTGTTTAGTTACTATTATTTCTGAATTGTATCCCTGTTATCTTGCAATCTCATTAATCATTATTCAATCACTAATAAAATTTCTTTTAAAAAGGATATTTCTTTTTTAATTATCTTTATTTATTTATTGGATAGAGAAAGTAAGAAATTGAGAGAGAGAGAGAGAGAGAGAGAGAGAGAGAGAGACCTGCAGCCTTGCTTCAACACTTATGAAGCTTTCCCCCTGCAGGTGGGGATTAGGGGTTTGAACCTGGGTCCTAGCACTCAACCAGGTGCACCACCACCCAGCCCCAAAAGAACATTTCTAGAAGGGAAATAGGAACTCACATTTCAGTGGAGAAGTAAGCTGAGCAAGCTAGTATACTGCAGTGATAGAATTAATCTATTGTGACGAACTCTCTGGCAGATAGCTTTTATCAGCTAAGATAGTACAAAAATAAAGGTAAAAAAAACACAGCATCTTAAAGATGGGTGATGGCACACCTGGTTAGGCAATTACAATGTGCAAGGACCTGAGTTCAAGCCACTGGTCCCCACCTGCAGAGGGAAAGCTTCACAAGTGGTGAAGCAGGACTGCAGGTGTCTCTCTGTCTCTGTCCCTGTCACCTACTTCCCTCTCAATTTCTGGCTGTCTCTATCCAATAAATAGAGATAATACAACAATAATTAACAGCATCTTAAAGTGCAATGGCACAGATATTGGTCTTAAACAGCAAGGATATTGTTATAAATTCACTGTTACCAGTATTTAGGGGAAGAATTAAGCGGGATGCATTTTTTTCCCCTAGTAATGATGATATCTAAAATAGAGAAAAGATGGTGTGTTTTCAAAAGAAATGTACTTCTTCCATCTAGATCTATAAGCAAGGATGGTCTTCTGTCTCTAACACTAGTTCTTATGTTTGTGATTTAGGTTTGATTTTTTTTTCTTGCTTAATTTTAAAAAATGTATTTATTTATTTTATGGGAGCATTGATTCTAATCCTTTAGAAACCTTACATGACCAGTTTCATCTTTCATAAACATACAGCGTCCTCTCAGAGGAATCCTTCCCTTCGCATTTAAACCACTCAAGTCTTATCATCCTACAGACAGTCCTCTCTGGGGCTGGAGACATTGCTCTCCAGGTAGGACATCTGTCCTTCCCTCATGAGCCCATGATCAAACCGAGGCGCCGCAGAGGAGGCTCTCGGGCAACAGAGGAAACGGGTGCTGGGATGTCTTCCTCCCTCTCTCTGCCTCTCTGTGTAAGTGGAAAAGAGGGTCAGATGGTGAAATCTCACCAGGGGAGGCTCCATACAGAAACAAATCAATATAAATAGCCTCTCTTTGTCCCATAACATCCTCCAGCTGCTGCCTCCTCATACACTTTCTTTTTCTTTGTTTCTTTTTTTAAAAATTTTTTTATTTATAAAAAGGAAACAATGACAAAACCATAGGATAAGAGGGGTACAGCTCCACACAATTCCCACCACCAGAACTCCGTATCCCATCCCCTCCCCTGGAGCTTTCCTATTCTCTATCCCTCTGGGAGCATGGACCCAGGGTCACTGTGGGATGCAGAAGGTGGGAGGTCTGGCTTCTGTCACTGCTTCCCCGCTGAACATGGGCGTTGGCAGGTGGATCCACACTCCCAGCCTGTCTCTCTCTTTCCCTAGTGGGGCAGGGCTCTGGGGAAGCAGAGCTCCAGGACACATTGGTGGGGTCGTCTGTCCAGGGAAGTCTGGTCACATTAAGCAGCCTTATCAGCTGAAGACTTTCATGGTCTCCATTTTCTGGTTACCATGGTACTTCCACGTGGCCTAGAACAAGAAGCTCATTGGGATTAGGGACATAACAGCACACCCCAGATTCTTCTGTATTTACTTATTTAAATTTATAAAATAAAAATATTGACAAAGCCATAGGATAAGAGGGTACAATTCCACATAATTCCCACAGCCAGAGTTCCCTGTCCCATCCCCTCCATTGGAAGCTTCCCTATTCTTTATCCCTCTGGGAGTCTGGACCCAGGATCATTATGGGGTGCAGAAGGTGGGAGGTCTGGCTTCTGTCATTGCTTCTCCGCTGGACATGGGCATTGGTAGGTGGATCCACACCCCCAGCCTCTTTCTACCTTTCCCTAGTGGGGCAGGGCTCTGGGGAGGTGAGGTTCCAGAACATATTAGTGAGGGCGTCTGTCCAGGAAAGTCAGGTTGGCGTCATGGTAGCGTCTTCAACTTGGTGTCTGAATAGCATTAAGATATAAATAAGAACAAATTGTCTAATAATCAGGAACCTAATGGCAAGAATATAGCAGATGAAATGTGGTGGGGGCATCTCCATTTTGAAAAGAGCTAGTAGATTTATTTTAGGTATATTCCAAGGGGCTCATGAGTTTACTAGTTTTCACCTGCTCCTGACCATTCCCAGATTCTTAACCACAAATTTCCTCACTTGTTAGATATGAAAAAAATCAATGACATAAAAAAAAAACAACAAAGACATAAAGCTGCTAATTTTCTCAAAAAGTTTGCCACTCTGGTTCATCCAGTGAAAGGAGAAGTATTGGGTTTGGTACTAGGCCTGTCTTCTGAGTCTATTCATGTTCTGTCTCCATTTGGGGTCATGACATCCAGTCTCACGACTTTAAATCTAATCTATATGATAATGATTTCACAGTTTGTATATCCGGTTTCAGTCTCTCTTTGAAGTTCTCAAAGTATATTGGATTTTTGGCTGGATACCTTGCTTGGTGTTCCAGACTTCTAAAGCTTAACTCGATATTATCCCCCCAAACCTGATTATGTTGTCTGTATAAGGTAGTTCTGTCATTTTAGTTGAGTTGGTCAAAAACCTCAACTTCAATAAGTATCACTTCTTACTATTTAGTGACTATTGACCTACTCAAAATCATTCAATGACTTCCCAGTCCTTTCTTCTGAGGGCCGACCTTGGACTGTTTGGTTATCTGACACTGATTTTCATCTCACTACTACTTCTAGCATTTGCCCTTCTTCCGTAGCCAGTCAGCAGCGTCAGGTTGAGCCTGATGTCAAGTTTCGAGACCTCCTTTGAATCTGGAGAGGTGGCAGTCGTTGACTATGTGGGTCATAGTCTGTCTGGAGCCGCAGGGGCAGTTCGGGTCGTCTCTGGCTCCCCAGCAATGGAACATAGCGGCGCACCGGCCATGGCCTGTTCGATAGCGATGGAGGAGGGCCCGATCATAACGTGCTAGGTCAAAGCCGGGTGGACGCTCGCAGGGGTCTGTGATGAGGTGTTTGTTCTTGACCTCAGCTGACTGCCAGCTCTGTTTCCAAGAGTCTGGAACAGAGAAGTTCAGTGTAGGCGTAGGGGACCAGATTGGGTGACGAGACGTTAAGCGTTGGACAGGGTGGGCGAAGATCTCCGCGTATATTGGCAGGTCCGGTAGAGCGTAGACGTGGGAAATGAACTTAGATGATGCCGCATCCCGACGAATATCTGGCGGGGCGATGTTGCTAAGAACTGGCAGCCATGGAACCGGGGTGGAACGGATGGTTCCAGAAATGATCCTCATGGAGGAATATAATTTGGAATCGACCAAGTGGACATGGGGGCTACGGAACCATCCTGGAGCACAGTATTCTGCAGTGGAATAGCATAATGCCAGAGATGATGATCGCAGTGTGGAAGCGCTCTCGCCCCATGAGGAGCTGGCCAGTCTTGCAATGATGTGATTCCTCGCGCCCACCTTTGCTGCAGTTTTTATGAGATGTTCGTGAAATGACAGAGTGCGATCGAGAGTAACGCCAAGATAGACTGGCTGGGCTTCATGCCGGATTCTCGTACCGCCAAGCTGCACATTAAGCTCACGCAAGGCCGAGGCATGGTGTAGATGGAAAACAGATGATACTGTTTTTGCAGTTCTAGGGATTAGTCGCCATTTTTTACAGTAATCAGATATCAGAGACGTGTCTTTCGTGAGTGTTTCCTCGAGGATGTCGAACTTGGATGCCTGAGTTGCACAGCAGATGTCATAGGCGTAGATGAACTTCCTTGAGGAAGTTTCTGGGAGGTCATTGATGTAAATATTAAATAGCGTAGGAGCCAGAACAGAGCCCAGGGGGAGGCCACTTGAGACAAGTCTCCATCTGCTAGACTTGTCACCCAGATGCACCCGGAATCTTCTGTTTTGGAGAAGAAACGATATAGTGTTGGCCACCCATGGAGGCAGGCATCTTGAGATCTTGACCAGGAGACCACGGTGCCAGACCGTGTCATAGGCTGCTGTGAGATCAACAAAGACATCTCACTGTGCTCTGGTCACTCCGACATATTTGCTCCTCTTCAAAAACAGAGCATCACTGTATTTGTGTCTTGCATTTCTTCTTTCCACTCGTCAGACCCTTCCTCCAGATGTCATCATAACTCCCATTTTCACAGCTTCGCAGGGTGGTGCTGAACCTGCCAACGTCACACGTAGAGCCCTCCCTCCCTCCCTCCCTCTCTGGGCCCATCATTCTTCCTCTTCATGACATGTATCACTGCCTGGCCTACTATCCATGTTTATTCCATGGTTCTGCTTGCCTTTTCCCATTGCAGTGGGGACTCCAGGAAAGCAAGAAATAAAACGTCATTGCTTTTTTTTTTTTTTTTTACACTGCTGTATATTCAGGTTGTAGAATGAGCACAGAAGTATTCTTGAATGAATGAATGAATGAACTAGTACATATATTTTAAAGTTTTTCCATACATTATCGTATTTGGAAATACGCTTTGATTTAACCACATTAATATACAGATTGTCTAACTTAATTTTAATTCTAAGAGAGTGGGAAAAGCCTTTTTTTTTTAATGCAGCTGGTGTTCAAGATTCCCTGACGGAAGCGACTGTCCTTGTCCTAGTGAACATAAACTGAAAAGAGCTGAAACCTGGAAGCAAGGTGTCAAGAGTTGGCAGAAGTTAACAAAAGGAGGATTAAAGTGCTGTGCATCTGAAATGCATCAGTAGGAAGAAGAAAGATGGGAGGAAGTGACCTAACACCACAAAAGAAAGGGTGACTTACTATAGTATCACAATATTCTTTGTATCCAAGATCTTCAATAAAGGCTGCTACTTTCATAAAGGATATTTCACCAGAGATAACCCCGGAGTGCATGTGTGTGATGTGTACAAGGAAGTGAGCGTTCTTCATGTCATACAATGCATTTAAGTTGGGTGAAAGGACAGATATGCAAAACACCCCCGGAGGTGGACTTGAGTAAGTGAATCCCACTGCACTCAATAAGCATCTTCTCAAGAACATTGAATCAGAGTCAATCTCCCATCCTACTACCAGAGTAGAAAGGCCTCGGTGACCCTATGTGCTGCTTGACCAAACTTCCCTCACATTCACAAGTGTGCTTTAAGAAATAGACAAGTCAGGCGGTAACGCAAAGACCAGCTTAAGGATCCCGGTTTGAGCCCCTGGCACCCCACATGCAGAGGGGTCACTTCACAGGCGCTGAAGCAGGTCTGCGGGTATCTGTCTTTCTCTCCCCGTTTCTGTCTCCCCTCCTCTCTTGATCTCTGTCCTATTCAACAACAACAGCAATGGCAACAATAATAACAACAACAAGGGCAGCAAAAAGGGGGAAATGGCCTCCAGGAGCAGTGGACTTGTAGTGCGGGCACTGAGCCCCAGCGATAATCCTGGAGGAAAAAAAAATAGGAAGGAAGGAAGAAAGATACAAGTGTATATTTATGCTCACAGAAGAACTATTTGTAATAGCTCAACCATGGACCTAACCAAGATGTCCAAAAACAGATGAGTGGTTAAGAAATCCTTGTTACGTTTACATGATAGTATACTACTCAGCTATTAAAAATAATCATGCCACCCGCTTTGACTCATTGTGGATGGAATTGAAAGAATCACGTTAAGTCGGTTCAGTCAGAAGGAGACAACTGACTTCACATGACAGATAGAATGTCAGGCTCTAGAAGGGAAAGACAAAAGCCAGGGTGAAACAAGTGCTAGGCACCACGGCTGGTCTGTTGTGGCAAAGTTGGGACGGGGGTAGGAATGGTGGGGAGGGGAAGTACTGAGCAGGGACTGGGAACTCGATGCACAATGATGTTAGAACTGAAATTGGGGGTGGGGGTGGGGGTGGTATACAGAAACCTGTCATGGAACGATGAGACATTGTATCCGTGAGACAGTGAGACTACCTTGTAAATGGATAGATAGCTCCATAACAAAACATGAAAAGAATGAAGCCTCTCTTAACATAACCTTTTACAGATATGTAGTTAAAACATCTATTTAAAAACTGAATAAAGAATATTGAAAGTGAAGAAAAAGATACGTTAGCTTTGATTTTCCCCAAACTTTCCCTGTCTCCTGCCCTCAAAAATTCCATTTGCCATTATCATCTATGAAGTTATTTTTCCTTTCTGATAAAAAAAAAGTTTCGTTCTTACTCTGTACTCACTCCAGTCCTGTCAAGTTCCTTTTATTTCATTTAAAATATGGAAGTTAAAGTCAATATCCCCACTATTCATGTATATTCCTCCTATTTAAATGGTAACACTGAACTTGATAGGAAAGTGTTTTAATATAAGAATTAATGTTTTAAATAGTTGAGCTTTGCCATTTCTCATGTAACTTTTTAGTACTACTGGGAGACATTTCTTAAACTATAAGCTTAAAACTATGTTTTGTGAAAATTAGAAGCGCAAGCAATATTCTTTCCACTACTCAGCCCATAGCAACGCTTTCTTGGTACTATGTTCATAGAAGCTACATAGAAAGTTTTGAAGTTGAAAAAAAAAAAAAGAAAGAAAAAGAAAAATTTGAGGTTGTTCATATGTTTCAGTAAGCTCTGTTCCTGCCCTAAGCCCTCCAAGGTATAGCAGGAAGCCTTAATTGAAATAAAATATTCCTGGGCGCAGGTGATAGTGCAGTGGGTTAAGCGCACAAGGCAGGAAGCACAAGGACCAGCATAAGAATCCAGGTTCCAGCCCCCAGCTCCCTATCTGCTGTGATGAAGCAGGTCTGCAGGTATCTTTCTCTCGCCCTCTCTGTCTTCCCCTCCTCTCTCCACTTCTCTCTATCCTATCCAACAACAACAAAGGCAACAAAATGGAAAAAAACGGCCTCCAGAAACAGTGGATTCGTAGTGCCAGCACTGAGTCCCAGCGATAACCCTGGAGGCAAAATAAAATAATAAAATAAAACATAAAATATTGTTGCATGAAACTTGAAATACTTCTACTTAGAAGTGCTACATTTGATATAAAGTAATCTGATACTCTAATGAGTTTAGGATCACAGTAAAACACACTTCACATCTCAGAATTATTTCTACAGGCTGCCATTGTTTTCCGTCTAGTTAGTGAAATCTGCAGATGCACGCGGGCGGTCTGGGGAGGACTCTCCCCCTGCACTGGTCCTGCTGTTCGTTAGCTGCTACGCTGAGGCCAGAAGGGCTCCAATTAAGAACCAGCACAAGGAGTGTCAGCAGCTGAGACTGTCCTAGCGTCTGGCAGTGCCCTGCTTGTGCGGGCCGAGCTGCTGCCACCTGTGCGTTTGGAGAAAAAAAGGAAATGGAGGCCAGGAAAAAAAGACTCGGCACAGATCACAGTTGTTTCCGTCATCCCTGCAGGTGGGGAGCTTCCTAGCCCCTTTCTTGAAATGATTCTTAAAATTTTTTATTTATAAAATGGAAATATTGACAAGACTATAGGATAAGAGGGGTACAATTTCATACAATTCCCACCTCCAGAACTCCGTAGCCAATCCCTTCCCTGGCTAGCTTCCTTATTCTTTTAATTTTTTTAAAATTATCTTTATTTATTGGATAGAGACAGCCAGAAATCGAGAGGGAAAGGGGTGATAGAAGAGGAGAGAGTTCCAGGACTGGGGGAGGTAGGGGCTCTATAGTGGAGATGTGAGGTTCCTGCTGTCTTAGGGTTCAAAAAGACAATGGATAGTTAATGTTATCATCACATTATGTGGTAACTGGGTTAACTTTGAAAAGTCCTTTTGTTAGGGTTTGCTGTACAGTACCCAGTATCTTGTATATAGCTGTGCTATTGGATGCTTCTAATCTACTTGGTCTAGGCTTTTGAGAGAGTCCACATATCAAATACACAGCCTATATATTAAAAAGATTCAGTTTGTGTTTTGAGAAACTTTGAGACATACAATTGATTTTCCCCCTCTCATATTGATTAACTACTGATTTATATGACTACATTTTGCTAGGAGTGTACATAAACACCATTCCCACCACCTTGGATAGGGCCCACTTTCCCGTATGCCTCTCCCAATCCATATCAAATAATATTGCATCTGCCAATCACAACCTAACCAACACAACGATTGCCACCTCAACATGCTTCACTTCAGACTGTGTCCAGAGACTTCATGTGTGGAATGACAACCCTTCAGCTTCATTACTCGGGTGAGACCTTTCCTTTCATAGTATACTTTAATTTCATCTCAGGTGGTTCACTTTTTAACAAAGTCCCAAAACCTAGATATACACCAGTTTCTGTGAGAGAGAGCATATGTTCACACGTATCCATAAACTACTGCAAAATATATACCTGAAAGCAGAAGTACACTAGAGTTTGCAGTGAGTACCTCCCTAACACTTCCTCTCCACTATTCCAAGCTTTGGGTCCATGATTGCTCAACAATTTGTTTGGCTTTGTATGTTAACTCTCTTTTCAGTCACAAGGTTCCAGATGTCATCAGGATACTGGCCAGGCTTCCCTGGATTGAAGACCCCACCAATGTGCCCTGGAGCTCAGCTTCCCCAGAGACCCACCCTACTAGGGAAAGAGAGAGACAGGCTGGGAGTATGGACCAACCAGTCAACGCCCATGTTCAGCGGGGAAGCAATTACAGAGTCAGACCTTCTATCTTCTGCAACCCACCATGACCCTGGGTCCATGCTCCCAGAGGGCTAGAGAATGGGAAAGCTATCAGGGGAGGGGGTGGGATATGGAGATTGGGTGGTGGGAATTGTGTGGAGTTGTACGCCTCCTACCCTATGGTTTTGTTAATTAATCCTTTCTTAAACACACACCACTTGTGAAGCTTTCCCCCTACAGGTGGGAACTGGGGGACTCGAACTCAAGTCCTTATGCCATCATGTGGCCCCTATAGCTTTCCTATTCTCTATCCCTCTGGGAGTATGGACCCAGAGTCATTGTGGGATGCAGAAGGTGGAAGGTCTGGCTTATGTAACTGCTTCTCTGCTGGACATGGGTGTTGGCAAGTCGATCCATACTCCCAGCATGTCTCTCTCTTTCCCTAGTGAGGCAGGACTCTGGGGAAGCGGAGTCCCAGGACATATTGGTGGGGTCGTCTGTCCAAGGAAGTCAGGTTGGCATCATGGAATCATCTGACACCTGGTGGCTGAAAAAGAGTTAAGATATAAAGCAGAACAAATTGTTGACTAGTCATGAACCTAAAGGCTGGATTATTGCAGATGAAGATTTAGGGTCTCCGTTTTGTTCAAAGCTAATTAGGTCTATTTTAGGTATATTCCAAGGGGCCCATGACTTTACTAGTTTTTGCCTGAGCCTAACATATAGCATGCAGGTGGACCCAGGTTATTGTCTGGGGAGATGGTGTCATAGTTGGAAGAAGGACTAGAAAGCTGGATCAGGGAAGAGAGTAGCTCCCAAATGTGGGGAAACCATATAAATATTGTTAACTGGGAAAACCTCATCACTTTGATCTGGGGCCCATATTCAGCACAGGAGCCTGTGTGACCTCTGCATCTGTGTAGGTCTGAGCTGGCATTCTGTGGTCACAGCTAGGGACATTGCAGGGTGCACTAATTTCAGGACCCATCTTCCTTAGGTCGTAGGTAGAATATGTTGTCCAACCTCCCTTTGGAGAATGGAACATTCCCTACCATTGCTGATCCACATTGAGGGCAAGGTCCTGGAGGGGCCCATTATGTTGCTCCTGATGGAGATGACCAGTGACAGTGGAGAGAGGGATCTGTTAGAGGTCTAGGCCCATCATGTCTGTGTGGGAATCCCAGGACTTCCTGGCTAGGATGATGGGTGGGCTGATAGTGACTAAAGAGTCATCATTAAAGTCTGCCAGTCTTTTGACCTTAGCTTTTGTAGTCCTTACTTTGTCTAACAAAGTTAGCTTTGGAGTGATTGAGGGACGTGTAATAGGAGGTAGGTGAGGAGGGTATGTAGGTCTAAATAGAAACTATTTGATTAGGTATTTTAAGGTATCTTTTTAGGTCTTTCTACTTGTTTGCTGCATTTATTGACTCACTGCAAAGTATTATGCACTTTTGCTTTAAGGTGTATTTTTCCCCTAACTTATGGATACATGTACATATGCCCTGTCTCATGGGCTCTGGTCTATATCTAGGTTTTGAGGTTTTGTTAAGAAGTGCACTACCCGACATGGAATTAAGGAGTCCTATGAGCTAGGAAAGGTCATTTTATTTCCATGATCAGTTACCCCCAACTGCCATGCCTTTGCCCTACTAATTCCTTGCTCCTCTTTACCACGGCCCTCCGATTCAAGACCTGGGATGTTGAGAGCAATGTCCTAACCCTCTGCTCCTGGCAAACTTTCTGCTCTGTTCCATCCTGTTTACTACAATACCTTATACTACAGAGAAAGGGCCCTTTGGAACTCTGAACAGCATCTGCAATAAGAGGTGATTGTTCCTAGTGAGCTAAGAGGTGATTTCACTGTGATTTAGAGAACTGAAATACACGAATGTTAAAAGAAAAAAATAAAAAGAATAGAAGTCAACGAACTGTCTCTCAGACTTCATGAGAATTATGGTTGGGAGAGTGGCAGCACAGCTGTTGGGCGGTGAGTGAGATGTGGAGCTGGACCCTGTCATCTTACAATCTTGGAAACCACTATTAATCCGGGGACTGAGTGGCAGAGGGTTAAGCACACGTGGTGCCAAGCTCAAGGACCAGCTTAAGGACCCTGGTTAGAGCCCCCGGCTCCCCACCTGCAGGGGAGTCACTTTACAGGCGGTGAAGCAGGTCTGCAGGTGTCTGTCTTTCTCGCCCCCTCTCTGTCTTGCCCTCCTCTCTCCATTTCTCTCTGTCCTATCCAACAACAAGGGATTTGTAGTGCAGGAACTGAAGGCAAAAACCAAAAAAACCCACTATTAATAATTTTTTTTTTAAATCTGGATTGTTTATTACTTTGGTCTTTACTCTGGAATTGTACTTTTGCATGAAATGTTGATGAAGCCCAAGAAATTCCCAACAGTAGTAAACTGATTGGGTATACAGGAAGGAAAAAACAAACTGTGTTAAGTGAGAACTAGCTCATTTTAAAAGGCTATTTGATGTCCGAATGTTCTGTAGATTTCTATATACGTTGAAGCCAAGAGATCCATTATTTTCAACAGTAAACAAACTTAGAGGCACATCTATTTTAGTAGAAAAATAAAGCCCAAGCACACCAGAGGCCAAAGCCATTCAATAGCAGGATGAAAGGATCTCACTACTGAACTAACTCCCTGAAAGCCCGTACAGCACTCTGCCTGGCGCGTGGGAGCCGGTCACCAATCGATCTCTGGATGTTCACACCAGCGTGTGACGTGCTGCCCCGCCACATCTCAGCTATTCGTGTGTGATCTCAAGGCTAGCACCCAGAACAGAAAGCTGAACTTTACCCTTCTCCTTCTCCGTTTTCCCCTCCCCCTTTTACTTCCATTCTTCCTGTTGTCCCTATTCTTCTCCTCCCTCTTTTCCTTCTACATCCTTTTCCTCTTCCTCCTTTAAAATTTTTTTTTTATTTGCAGAGATCTGAGGCCTCATGCATGTATGTTTTCGTCACACTGAATTACCTTTTCCTTCAGAGAGAGAGAGAGAGAGAGAGATGGGGGGGATGACACAGCACCAAATCTTCCTCCGGTACCAGGCCTCTGCCTGGGCTTCATGCTTGGCAGAGCACAGAGTTGACCAAACTTCCTGTGGAGCTAAGACAACCTCTGATCCCATGCTAGCTATGTTCAGTCTACAGTGACTTGTCCTCTCTCTGCAATGTTGTCGTTTTATGCTCCTGTTGGCAGTGGACTCTTGGAAATGCTCCTGAAAGAGTAGAAAATGAGAAACAGAGCACAAACATTTGGCTTCCTACTCCAAACACTCTTTCTCTGTGATATTTCAGCCTGAGGGGTAGAAATAAGGACATTGGTGTTTGGTTCCTTACTTTTTTTTTTTTTTCTCTTTCTCTGTCTCATCTTCTCTAGCCCCAGGAAAAACGTACATAGTATTCTAGATTCTTCCTTGTTTTATCACCTATACTGCAGTCATCTCTGCAGATTCTGACTCATTCAAATGAACCAACTATCTCCGTTTCTCATTAAAGTCTGGCTTTGAGAGTCAAAAGTACTTGCTTTTAGGTCATTAATTCACTATGGATTTAATAATCTCTGTTCTGAAACTTCAAGCCAAGCAATGATTTGCTTATTCCCGGCAAGCCCCTACCCTACTTCCACATGGCAACGCTTTCCACTAACCCACTGTCAAATAATTTTTAAATGAGGTTGCCACATAGCATATTGTTTTGATATTTCCAAATGCATCCTCCGTGACTCCTGAGGTGAAATTATTGAGTCAAAGGAAATGTAAATTGTATCTAGCTTTTATAAACATGGAAGGGTTTGAACACTAATCATTTCCATAGTACCTTGCCCATTACTCCTTCAAAGATTTTTAATACATGTTCTAATTCATTCTCAAGTAACATATGACAGGTGTTCATATATATGGAGAGAGAGACAGAGAGAAAGAGACACACACACACACAGAGAGAGAGAGAGAGAGAGAGAGAGGTTTCTCAGAGGTAGAACACCTGTCTTATATGTATAAGGCCCTGGGTTTGAATCCTGGCACCACATGAGAGCATCAAAGACAAAATGAGTCCAAGTACAGGCGTAGTGGAACAGTATTTTGCTTGTTCTTTCACCACCTGTCTCTTTCTCTGTGTATCTTCATATCACTGTTTCACAGAAGGGACTGGGTCAGGGACATGGTTCAGCAGTGGTAGGTACCTGAGTCTTTGGTCTCTGGTGCTACCTAAAAAATGGATATGAATGTGCTTTAATATCTGTCAGTTTTACGATGGTATTTATGCTTAAAAAAACTGAACCAATTTGGAGGAAAATTTAGTAGTAACAGTGATTCATTCATTCAGCTGATAAAAATGGATAAGTTTCCACGAGTGTGATAGTCAATGAAGAGACTCTACCTCACACTACTCCAAGACTCTTATGATCAAGAGGTTCATGATCTAATTGGAGAAAACCTGTGAGCATCACAAAATGGGACTAGCACACTAAATGTTTGAAAAACCTTCTGAATCCAAGTAATACTTAAAAGCTATTTTTAGAGGAAAAAAGAAAAATCTCATTATTTAAAAAATTTTATTAATTTATATTGTATGTATATATAGAGAGAGATACAAAGAGAGAGAAATTGAGGGAGAAGGAGGACATAGGAAGAGAGAGCGGCCTGAAGCACTTTTTCACCAACTATGAAGCAGCCCCCCCCACCTACAGGTAAGAATCTGGGGCTTGAACCTGGGTCCTTGTGCACAGTAATGTGTGTATTCAGTCAGGTGCACCACTGTTCAGCCTACAGAAAATATTTCTACACAGAACTTTAAGTGGTATGGTGTGGAACTATAGCCCTGCTATCTTTTTTTTATTATTATTTAAGGTGAGAGGTGATTTAAATCTTTTTATAAGCCATTTTTGTTTGTGATTAATCGTGGTCCACAAGAATGTAAGATTAGAGGGTGTAATTCCAACTGCATTCACCACCAAGGTTCTTTGCCCCCCCCCCCCCAGTAATAACCACCATAGTTTTCAAATACATTAACTTGCAGAAGGAGAAGGAGAAAGAGGAGCAGGAGGAGGAAGAGGGAAAAAAAAACAGAAGTAGGGAGTCGGGCTGTAGCGCAGCGGGTTAAGCGCAGGTGGCGCAAAGCACAAGGATCAGCATAAGGATCCTGGTTCGAACCCCGGCTCCCCACCTGCAGGGGAGTCGCTTCACAGGCGGTGAAGCAGGTCTGCAGGTGTCTATCTTTCTCTCCTCCTCTCTGTCTTCCCCTCCTCTCTCCGTTTCTCTCTGTCCTATCCAACAACAACAACAACAATAATAACTACAACAATAAAACAAGGGCAACAAAAGGGAATAAATAAATAAAATAAATATTAAAAAAACAGAAGTAATCTCTAAGACTTTGTGAGAACTATCTCTTTTATCCTCTAACCTTGTAAATCACTATTAGAAAAACATTTAAAAAAAATAAATGTAAAAGGCAACTAACACATATAGAAGGGATAATGGAAGAGAGTGTAATCATTTCACCAAAAACATAAAGCAAATTTATTCACTTCAGATGATTCTCTCATCCATATCAATTAATACAAAAAAAATATGTGTTTTCTTTTAAACAGAAAAAGGAGTTTTCGGACAAGGATGTTTGAACAGGAGGAAGATATGAGAAAACAATGCCATCAGGGGACAGGTATTGCCACGTCCGGTTGAGCTGGCCTGTAACCACTGCTGGGCAGCAGCAGGAGCACAGGGGACTGAGCTTAAACCAGGAGCTGTCTGAGCACAGCTGGAGGAAATGTCCTGTTGACCCTGGTTGGGCCTCACAGACTGACCCACGTGGTCCTTCCCCTGCAGGCAAGAGTGTGTGTCAGGAAGCAGAGGTGGCAGGCACCAGAGCACGCCACCCTCAGCCAAAACATCATCTCCGTTACCACAGGGAGTCACACCCATGCTCCAGGATCCTCCCTTCTCCTTGTTGAATTCTCAGATCAGCTGCCATCGACTGTAGTGTATTGACGATTCACCCTGTATCGGCCTTGCATTGGTTTCCTAAAGCCCACCTGTGAGCCAGGCCATCCAGATTAGAACTTCTCCTGGACTGTCTAACTCAACATGGCTTACCTGGAGTTTCATTCATGTAGCAAAGCAAAATATGCCATCCTTTCTTAGCGCTGTGTGGTGTTCCGTTGCGTATGTCTACCATGACTTTCTAGCCGTATTTTATTATTTACCATAATTTTCATCATTTTAATTGATTATTTATAAATAATATCCCATTGTGGGTATGTTAACAGATATACCCGTGTGTGTGTGTGTGTGTGTGTGTGTGTGTGTCTATACACACAACAGAATATTGTTCATCCAAGAGAAAGGAGGAACCCCAATTCTTGGAACAACACGGATCTGTCTTGAGAGCACTGTGCCAAGTGTTAGAACCAGATAGACAAAAGCAAACGCTGTGTGTGTAGTATTACTGAAGTATGGCATTTTTAAAGAATCAGGATTTAGAAATACAGAATATAATAGTAGTTACCAGATGCGGGTGGTGTTAGAAGCAGGAAGAGGCTAGCAAAATAAGAAAAAGAAATTAATTAAAATAAAATGTGGGAAAAATCAAAATGTTACGCACATACATACTATTATACTTATTTACTGTCAAGTATAAAACATTAATCCCCTAAATTAAAATAAAATGTATATATGTCAAATCACCATGATGCAGTACTTAAATAGCTTACAATTTTAATTACTAAACATATCTTAATAGAGTCGAAAAAAGAATGTAAGTGAGGGTATTACAGCCTTTTCACAAACTTCTCTAGGAAATAGTTGAAATAGTCATGCATCAAGAAGTGTGAATTAAATAAAAAAATTCAGCATTTCACAAGTGTGCTTACTTTTAAACAACTTCTTGGTTTTGACATAAAGCTGAAAGTGACTAAGTGAACTCATAAAGATAAACAGATTTTTAGTGAAAATTGAGTGTCAAAATATTTCAAAATAACTAAAACTTCTGTTGCAAATTTCTGCCATGGAGACATTCCATAAATAAAAGATGTTAGCATACTCCCCTGAATAACTCAAATTATGACGATGATATAATTCAGGCTATATTTTATGTTGGGTTTAGGTACTTTGGAATCATAGAAGGGCAGTCAGACATTTTTTTTTAACAGTGAGAATGCTCGAATACATCACTCCTGTGAATTAACATGTCACAGAGAGAAGCAGATATATACAGACTGAATGGACAAGGAGGAAGAGAAACTCCTGTGTGCTCAGCTTTGTTCTCAGAGGAAGACATCTAGAAACATCAAGAATGGTACATATATACATGTATGTATATGCACACTTCACACTAAGACTCACTTTTCTTGAAACTGTTTCTATAATGTCGATGGATCAACAGGCCACTCAGGATTTTTCATCAGCTCAAAACACACATGAATTCACTGATTTAAAGGTATGCTTTCAAAATTCACCTCTAATGAAAAGAAAAAAAAAAACCCAAATAACAGTCACTTGTGACACTACTTAAGAGATCGTTTCAGGGATTCGGGCGGTAGCGCAGCGGGTTAAGCGCAGCTGGCGCAAAGCGCAAGGACCGGCATAAGGATCCCGGTTCGAACCCCGGCTCCCCACCTGCCGGGAGTTGCTTCACAGGCGGTGAAGCAGGTCTCAGGTGTCTTATCTTTCTCTCTCCCTCTCTGCCTTCCCCTCTCTCGATTTCTCTCTGTTCTAACAACGATGACATCAATAATAATAACTACAACAACAATAAAAAATAACAAGGGCAAAAAAAAAGGGAAAATAAATATTAAAAAAAGAGAGAGAGTTTCAGCTACATTCCACCCTGGTTTGACAGCTTAAATTTGTCAGTGAACTCTATGACCTTGGTGCTTACTTTCTACCGAGAAAACACAGTTAAATACTGGCAAGCAAGCTCCTTTGACTGTCTTATCTCTGTAACTTATCACCTATTGTAAGAGTATTGTGTTATTGCTGTCACTATTCCACCTATAGTCAATACTTCTATGGCTAATAATAAAGTAGTGCGCCACAGTTTAGATAGCATTTCAAGAATTTCTGTAAGTAATCTTCCTGAACCCCAATTTTCAAAAAAAAAAAGTTGCTATTGGTGAATAAGATGATCAAACCTGGAGGTATGCGTATTTCACACTCCCTCAGCTGCTATTTCTCTACCAGTGGCAGGCATGACTAATCACTGCGAAGTGCATCGCTCTCTGAGTCTCTAGAGCTGCTCACTTGGGCTAAGCTAGCATATTTAGCAATATAAAACTAATCGCAGCTGATCATTTCATGGAGAAAGAAATACCAAACGATTACACAGCAGATGAGTCGCAGAGCTAGGAAAACACGTCTGATCACCCCACTCTCAGCCTAGTGTCTCACGGGCTAGTAGTCAGAATATAGTACCCAAGCGACTAATCAGCCTCTGATTTCAAAATTTAAAAGTTCACAATGCCTTTAAACTTCATTACTCAGAAAGCCGTTCTAATAAAGAGACTGTGCCCTAATGCATTTACCGCTTCATCTGGTCACCATTCTTTACACAGCAAGTGTAATCAGTTATCTCTAGGGGGCAGAGGGGGACTTCAACAGTTGCTGGAGTGCGTGCATTTAAAAAGACTGCTAGCATGTTCACAGCCTACAAAGATGCACACACGTAGTTGCAGAACATCTCCAGGCTTTCAGATAGGAAGAGGCTCCTCCCTGCATGCGAGGGGTAGCTGATCAAAGTCAGCTAAAACTAATAAACATGAAAAACAAGAGCCTAAGGGAAAGACAGACGCACTTCTTACCGTTTGAGACATATAAAATAGGGGCGTTCTGGTTAGAGCAGGCAGCGGGCGGATTGCTATTGTTTTACTGATTACCTATTCTCCCTGCTTTTTCCCAAAAGCCACCCTGGCAAACTTTACTTAGTAAATATTGACACCTGTAAACCAAGCTGGCTAATGCTCTTGTCTCTCCAGCTATCTTCCCATCTGTTGCCTGAGAATTTTAAGCAATGTATTTTGGGACTCTTGCTCTCTCTCCATTGTAAACTGTAAAAAATGCTACCCAGAAACTAATCCGAAAGCCACATGGCCCTAGAGGGGCCTGTGGTAGGGAAAGGGAAATGCAGTCTAATATGTAAAATGCCTACCCCACTGGCCGCCTCGACCAGCTCAGCTTTAGCTAACAGCATGCCAGGGTAATCTGCTTAGTTACCAAGTGGGTCTTTTTCCCTCTTCCCTGTGAGATCACCCAGACTACGATCAAAGCCCAAACACACTCTCCGCCAGTTCTATTGTTCCCCAGAGTGGGATTAATGACTAATTATGTCAGGTCACTCATCCAGATGGCCTCTCAGATGTTCCTTTGTCATCGTCTGACCTTCCATATGCCCCTTTGACCTTGAGGTTTATTTCCATGGGAACATGAAGCCTCAGTTTCCTTGCTAAGATTGCCAAGAATTGGCCAAAAGGAGGGATATGGGATAATCTAGCCACACTTTGTATTCTACTTCCATCTCATGCCTTGTTAAATCCAATGAATAGATAAAAAATGCTTTCTGGTCCCAGCTGAGTGATGACCACAGTCATGATTCTATGTTCCATGCTATGTTTTTTAAATTAGCAGACAGCTTTGTACATGGAAACGTGCATTCAATTTGAAGCACATCAATCGCCATAATGTGATCTTTTTATCTCATTAATGTTAAGCAAGGGTAATAGAATGGAATTACAAAATATCACAGTGAAAGGAATACAATTCAGAGAATTATAGATCGCCCCCATTAAAGCCTTAGAGATGTTTGGATAAGCCAACTGGTTCAGTTTCAATAAATTAAAGATTCTTTACTCACTACCTTTTCTGGGGTTTAAATTCTAGCCTCAGATGTTGAACTTAATCTGCAAAAGGATTTTTAAAGTAGTTAGTAAAATGGAGAAATTCCCTCAAAACTACCAAATAAGTCAATAAAAATAGGAGACTGGCTTGTGAACTCAATTACATTTTTTTGAAAAGATTTAAAATGTGTTTGCTTGAGATGAAATGTATTTCTCTTTATTGTTTAAAGAAGAATAAGGAATATAAACATATAAAACAAGGAGACTAATTCAGCTCTCCAGAGTTCATTCAAGAATGAAATATCTCTTACAAGCAAAGAAAGTCTCATGGGGGAATGAATGTAAGCAGAGCTATTAGTATTCACATGTGCCCAAGTTTCCCTGGCATTAGGGCCATGTTTTCATCATCTCACCAATGTTTGGGAAACTACAGATACCAACTGAGACTAATCAGGATACTTAAGAATAAAACTAGAGATATAGGCGAAAGAAAAATTGCATTGTACTTAATGAACCATTTTGCCTTTTGAAATCAAAACAGGGAGACTTAGGCCAAGTAAACACCCACTTGGTAATGGAAACTGTTTTCTCTTTTTAGGAATTGAAAGTGATGCCTGACTCATGTTGACCACAGTGTCTTTAGTGCCTTCTGCAGTGCCTGACCTAGTCTAGGCTTCTAAACCTTGGTGACACATAGTAGGTTGATTGTCAGCACCTTTCTATGCGGACCCAAATACTTGATCTTTCTCTCCTTTCATCCCCTCCCTCCACAAGACAGCCAGTATTTATTTTAAAAACACATTTTATGGTAGTGCCAAGTCCTTATATTATCAGTAATCACTCTCAGTGCAAGTAGGCTTAACTCACCTATCAAAAGGCAGAGTGGCCAGTTGGATTAAAAATAATAATAATAATAATAATAATAATAATAATAATAATAAAAGTTCAGTATGTTATTGCTGCTATATTTATTTAAATTATAAGGACAAACATAAGCATAAGGTTAATGAATAAAACTGGTACTCCAACACAATTGGGAAATTTATACAGGTAGGAGCTTCTATACTTATCACAGATTAAATAGACTTTGAGTAAAACTAGTGACAAGAAACCAAGATGGTCATTATAAAATGACAGAAGAGCCAGCACAAGAGGAAGACACCACAATGGCTGATACAGACTAGCCCCATGCAGCAGCTCTGAATCGCATAAATCCTTTATTAACACACCCGCAGGGAGACATTGACAGCAGTGTAATGATAGCAGGGAACTTTAATACACCCAGTGTACAACAATGAACAGGTCACCCTGTCAGAAAACACAAAACCTCAACAGGACCATGCTGAGTGAAAAGCAATAATCAGAAGTTTCCCCAAAAACAGAAGCCCGGACCAGGTGGGCTCACTAGTGAATTCTAACAATATTTTGATGAATGTCTACCTTTCTAAAACCTGCATAAAACTGAAAAGAAAAGAAAATTTCCATACATATCCTATGACCCAGTGTAGACAGTGATATCACAAAATAAAAGAAAACTACAGGGGAGCCAGATGGTGGCACAGCGGGTAAAGCACACATGGCAGAAAGCGCAGGGATCTGCATCAGAATCCCAGTTCGAGCCCCCTGGCTCCTCAACTGCAGGGGAGTCACTTCACAGATGGTGACGCAGGTCTGCAGGTGTCTGTCTTTCTCTCCCCCTCTCTGCCTTCCCCTTCTCTCTTCATTTCTCTCATTTCTCTGTCCTATCCAACGACAACAATAATAACAACTATGACGATAAACAACAAGGGCAACAAAAGGGAAAAAATGAATAAATAATTTTTATTTAAAAAAAATAAATAAAACTGCCAGGCTAGTGTGGGAGTGTCTCTTCCCGGGCGTGTACTCTCTGGGTTGGAGAGAATGCAACTGGAGCCAGCCTGGGCTGCTACTCACTCAGCAATGCGAGAGACATGACCCAGGAACAGAGCTGGTGGTGGTGAGGTGAGGTGATTCAATTCTTTTTTTTTTTTTTACGTTTGTGATTATAAGGAAACTTTTATTTTATTTTATTTTATTTAAGAAAGGATTAATTAATAAAACCATAGGGTAGGAGGGGTACAACTCCACACAATTCCCACCACCCAGTCTCCATATCCCACCCCCTCCCTTGATAGCTTTCCCATTCTCCATCCCTCTGGGAGCATGGACCCAGGGTCATTGTGGGTTGTAGAAGGTGGAAGGTCTGGCTTCTGTAATTGCTTCCCCGCTGAACATGGGCGTTGACAGGTGGATCCATACTCCCAGTCTGCCTCTCTCTTTCCCTAGTAGGGTGGGTCTCTGGGGAAGCGGGGCTCCAGGACACATTGGTGGGGTCTTCAGGTCCAGGGAAGCCTGGCCGGCATCCTGATGACATCTGGAACCTGGTGACTGAAATGAGAGTTAACATACAAAGCCAAACAAATTGTTGAGCAAGATTCAATTCTTTATTGACCAGAGAGCCAAGGCTTTTAAGAGTCAGACCCGGAATTGGCAAGTCAGAAACGGAAATGGCTTGACATGGTTTGGAAAGGGGTGGAGAAAGGCAAAAGGGACTGGGAAAGGTAGGAACTTCCTTAGCAACTGTTGCAAGGGTTTTAAACTGGTAGGATTAATAATACCCTGTAGGCAGGGAGGGTCTTGAGGGTAGAAAGAAGATCAAATGAATGGAATGGGTGGGGATCTTTCAGGCAAAACAATGATTATGTAGATGATAAGGGAGCAGGCCATAGTATCAGGAGTGCAGGGTACTTTGTGAGGCAAGGAGTCTGATAAGATGAGGCAAACCTTGGGGGTTGTGTCCCTTCTTGCTCGACCTCTCAGTAGAGAGAGAGATTGACAGGATGGATGTCCCCTCAAGTCCAGCCCTGCCAAGCTCAACCACATCCTCACAATATCCCGACAGAAAACTACAAACTATTATCTCTAATGAACAAGTAAAAACTCTTAATAAAATATCAGCAAACTTAAAGAGTCATATACCACGTTCAAGTGGATTTATTCTGGGGATGCAAATATGGTTACACATATGCATATATTCATCTGAATAGAGATACAGAAAAAGCATTTGGAAAAATTCAGCATCTAAAATGGGTATAGAGGGGCACACCTCAACAGCAGAAAGGCTGTATGTGACCAGCCCACACTCAACACCATATTCAGTGACAAAAAAAAAAAAAAGAATGAAGGCTTTTCTTCTGACATTAGGACTAAGACAAGGCTGTCCAGTCACACTACGACTATTCACTATAACACAGGAAGTCTTAGAAAAAACAATTAGATAAAAAAAAAGTAAAACTGAATTTATAGACTGATGGCATGAGAAGTAGAAAATCCTAAAGATGATAGTAACAAGTTCAAAGTAATTACACTTGCAAATCATGGCTGAGTTAAATCTTCACTGAGTCAAATTAAATATCCACAATGATAACTGAGTTCAGTAAAGTGGTAGCCTACAAAGTGAATATGCGAAACCCAGTTGCATTTCTATACACAAAAAATATACCAGCAGAAAGAGAAGTCATAAAAATAACACTATTTAGAAATGCATCAAAATAATTAAATATTTTGCAATAAAATAAATGAAAATCAGTTCATGGAATATTATAATACGTTGTTGGGGGGAAAAAAGACATTCTGAGGGCCAGGTGGCAGCACATCTGTTTGAGAGCACATGTTACAGTGTTGCAAGGACACCTGAGTTCAATTCCTCAGCCCCCACCTGCAGGGGGAAAGCTTTGTGAGTGGTGAAGCAAGGCTGCAGGTGTCTCTCACTGTTTTTCTCCCTCCCCCTTCCTCTCAATTTCTGGCTATATCTATCCAATAAATAAATAAAGACAATAACTTTTTTTTCAAAAAAAAAAGAGAGATTTTGTGCTCATGAACTAGAATCAAATAATTAACAAAGTGACACTGGTGTGGGAGAATTCCAGAATAGATGAATTTAATATAGAGGTAAACTTAATATAGGGTATACACATGTTGATTTTCAGTTATGCATACCAGAAACTTACTAAACACTAAAATGTGGTGGTAATTAAAAATTGATTAAAATATGTCAGCGATAAAGACATTCTGTGTAAGTAAATGAAGCCCCAAGAACACAAAGTTAGCGTACAACAGAGCAGAGAAGATGCTGTTTGACAAAGGGCTTAGTCATCACCAAGCAACTTCAACAGCAAAGGAGACAGAGCAAACAAAACACTAAGCTAAGGAAATTTTACACAGTGAAAGAAACTTGCATAAAAATAAAAGTTCATTTGGACCAAACTCCCAGAGGGATAAAGGAACGGGAAGCTTCCAATGGAGGGGATGGGACATGAAACTGTTGCTGGGAGCTGTGTGGAACTGTGCCCCTGTTATCTTACAGTCTTGATAATCATTACCATTCTGAAATAATAATAAAAAGTAAAAGAAGAACTCAGCTGAGTGGGATTTAAAATGGTGAGGCAGAAGGAGGCTGAGCTGTCTGCCTTTCTCTAAAATGGAATCAAATGGTAACTACACAATTGATGTTCAAAGTGTAAAAAGTCATGCTCTTCATCATTCAAGAATGTGAAAAAAACAAACAAAAAAACAAACCCCACAAGCTCCCGCCGTATTTCAGTGTGGTAGGCCTTTTCTAAGAGCGCCACTCCACATAACATGCTCATTACATCTTCCTGGTTTTCTGTGACTAATCCCAGATTTCCTGCTGTACAGGAAAGCACTGCTCAGAGGCATTGCAAACTGGTACCTCACACAGTGTGTGTGTGAGTGTGTGTGTGTGTGTGAGCGTGTGTGCGTGTCAGTGTGTGTGTGAGTGAGTGTGTGTATGTATGTGTGCGTGTGTGTGCATCTGAGTGTGTGTGCGTGTGTGTGCATCTGAGTGTGTGTGAGTGTGCATGCATGTGAGTGTGTGTGAGTGAATGTGTGTGAGAGTATGTGTGTGAGCGAATGTGTGTGTGTGCATGAGTGTGTGAGAGTGTGTGTGCGTGAGTGTGTGTGAGTGTGTGTGTCAGGGGCAGGGGTGGCAGATGATATCTTGACAGTAATAGCTATAAATCTGCTATTTCCAGATTCTATGAGATGGTATATTTTTTCTTAGGATTACATCTGCTTAAAATGTTTTTTTTTTTAGTTTCTAAGAAATCTAACATTTTCTATCTATGAATCCTCGATATTAAATCATGTCAAATGGCAATAGGCATCCCTCTATGTATGACCTGAGTATGAATCCACATCTTCCCATTTTTCAGGGCTCATCATAACAGGACTGGACTGGGTGTCCAATCTTGCTTCAGTGTCCTCACTGGCAACTGGCACGAATGTACCCTGTAAGCACTTGCTGTGACTATGAGTTGAACTAATCTTCCCAGCAGGAGAAACTTAGAATTCACACATAATGGAACTGAGATTCTCATGGTTGTCTAAACGATTCCGTAGAGTCGCCTAGTATGGTAGAATATTGCATCAGGAATGAGAGTACTGTGTCAAGGAAGAGGAAAGGGAAGTCATCCAAACATTTCTGGATTGCTCTTTGTGGCTCTTGAAAATGTTAAATGTCTACTGTGTGCTGCTGGCTTTGTTTCTGTAGATGGAGTGATGGCAGTCTAAAATGATTCTTCAGCGCAGTGAGGAGGCAGAGGAGCACATCTGGAGTACCTGACAATGTCTTCTTTTCTTTTTTAAAGATATTTCTTCTATCTTTTTAAAAAACATTTGTTTATTTATTTTCCCTCTTGTTGTGGTTATTATTGTTGTTGTTATTGATGGATAGGACAGAGAGAAATGGAGAGAAGAGGGGGAAAACAGAGTGGGGGAGAGAAAGACAGACACCTGCAGACCTGCTTCACCGCCTGTGAAGCGACACACCTGCAGGTGGGGAGCCGGGGGCTCGAACCCGGATCCTTGAGGCCGTCCTTGCGCTATGTACCACGTGCACTTAACCCGCTGTGCCACTGCCCGACTCTCTCTTTTCTTTTCTTTTTAAAGGATATCTATGGGTATACTGCACCAAAGCAAAGCAAAGGACTCTGGGGAAGGACAGGGAGCAGGTGGGGTTTCCAGGTCCTGGTACGGGATGATGGAACTAATTTGGGGTGAGTGTCTGCAGACACCTGTCTTGGTGAGCTGAGAAATTGGACCCACGTGCCTACAACTGTACTAGAAACCACTGACCTCCTAACAAAACAAAAACCAAAAGTGGGGGTGCTATCTATGTTGAATTCGAAATAAGAGGAGAAAACCAGAAAATTGGGAAGGCTGGAGAAAAGTATTTAGTTCAAGAGAGTATTGTGCGTTCACTCCTAGGGGGACAGTAGGTCGGCGAAACTCAGAGATCTGAACGTTGTTTGGTTTGACTTAAGGCTTCTGCATGGTGAAAGGTCTCCTGTTCCTTGCTGGGGAATCGTCAGACGCCTGCATCTGAGCAGGCGATGTAAAAGGCCCAGGAGGGGACTCTGGCATCAGGAGCTAGTGCCACATTCTTCTTCCTGACTGAAGTTTCAGGAAAAATGGTTTAGTCAAGAAAAAGGAAGCAGCAGGGCAAACCAGAGCCCCAGTCCTACAAAGATTGCTGGACAATCCAAGCAGAATGTAAGGCTTTAGGGACAACAAAGCAAAAACCAGTACCTGGAAACTAGTTTTAGAGGGTGACAGCAGACAGCATAATGGTTACGCAAAATGGCTCTCAGGCCTGAGGCTCCAAAGGCTCTGGTTTCATACCCTGCACCACTATAAGCCAGTGTTCTAGTTAAAAAAAAAAATTCAAGTAACTAGTTTTGGGGACAAGGAAGAAATCTAAAACTCTTGACTCTTCCAGTCAAGCACTGAAGGTAGCTGGTGACTGGGTTTCACAGTGCAGAGCCCGAGTCTCCTTCATTCCCGCTCTCTAGAGAGAGAAGTTAAGTAGGTGTGGAGGAAGTATGCTGAGCCTCTAAGAATCAGGTGAAGGATGCAGGAGGCACACAGAGGAAGGGACTCGCTGGGTCTCCCAGCAGGGAGAGACTGTGGATTTGGAGCCGATTAGCTACGTGGCATTGGGAAATTTCACTTTCTACATCACACCGAAATTCTACTTCTCCATCAATGTGAAACAGGCACAGTATTTTCCTTGCTGGATTGTTATGAGAGTTAGAATAATAGACTCATTCTGGCAGTCCTGTGTGGCTGAAAGGAGATACTAGCTTTCCCTAAGAAGCGACACACAATGTGAAGAGAGAGATTTTATACTCGAGAAATATATTGAGTCTTGTAAGTCGACATAACCGCAACAGAAGGAAAAAAAATAATAATCCACAAATGACCAGAGATTGATGTCACAGAAAGAAGTCCTTGAATTTAATATGCCAGACCTCCAGGACATATGTCACAGGACTGTTACATTATATTTCACGTGTTACAGGACTAGTGTTATAAGATAAATAGCATACCAAAAAAAGTTTAGAATGTAAAAAAAAAAAAAAAAGAATTCGCAAAGGAAATGAATTATGAGCTGGTGAAAATTGATTATTTGGCTATTTTACTTGTTATCACAGCTTTTAATTAAATACACCAAAGTTGTTTTTTTTTTCCTTTCAGGAACAAAAAGATCAGAGCTAATGAAGTATTGATTGCCAGAAAATATTAATATTTTCTAAGGTCTGCAGAAATGTGCGTTGTAATTGAAAAGGTGTTTGTGAAAGGAAAGCTGTCTCTTGACCCCTTCCTGTTCCTCCAGTCACATCTGCTTTGCTTACTCAAGAAACAAGCCTGTGGAACAGAGGAGCTTGTACAGCTGAGGAGGGGAGAGCATTCCTTTTTGGCTGGTGCCTCACCAACCCACCTGTCAGCCACATTCCACATGTAGAATCTTGACTTTGCATGATGCTTCTAGAAGGCAGAAAGCACAGCTTGGCGGAATGATCCCAGGTGGAGTTTGAAGTGCTGACAGCAAGAGAACTAATGTTTAGATTTATAAACCGAGTGAAGCTGATGTGGAAATCATTGCAAATGAATAAATATAGAGGCTTGAATTACCATTTTTATCAACTCACTTTGCTCACTACACCCTTCCCTGTGTAATCACTTGCAATGACTGTGAGCTGCACCCACAGCAGACATGTGCCTCCAGCTGCCACATATGCGTGAGATGTGCAGCCTTTCCAAAGGAAACACAAATTTCCTCTGTGTACAGAGTGCGAATACAAAAGGCAAGGTAGCATCCTGTGTTCAGGGGAGGAAAGGTCTGTGCTTTGTGTAATTCAGATCCTTAAATGAGTAAAGTAGTATTCATACCCAGGGCTGGAGATAAAGCTGCTACTGTATTGACGGCAGTATATAAATGCTAATATATATGTTTTTCCATGTTGGAAAATGGAAGACAAACCAAAGATAAATAAAAAACAAAAGTTGCTGATACACTTACTTCTCTTTCAAATCAATTCAAGTACACATCAAGCTGAGCTGTTGGAATTACAGTGCCATGTTATTAAAAGTAGGTATGTTAAACTTAAAATATGTATTTACTAACATTAATAGGCTTTCTATATTAAGGATATCAATTTTGTTTTTCCTTTATATCTATGTTTCCATGATTTAGTACTTATATTTATAATTTTTCTTATTAGAGTTTCTTTATGCCTAGTTAAAGCCAATAAACAGAATTCATTAATAGTCCTTTTGATCAACAACCAAAATCCATCCATAACGAACAATGCCACTTACATATCACTGGCTCTCTGCCACCCACACTGTGCCCACTTTGTTGCCACTCTACCTTGGTGACTATTGGTTTGGGAAGTCATAGCCAGAAGGCTTGGTGGCATGTAAACTGAAGTTCAGGAAGGTGGAGAGCACTCCCAACTTTGCTGAACCGTTTGCTGAAGCTGCTTCAAAAGGCAGAGTTTAAACTATCATCAAAGTCATATGAAAATGTGAAGTGAAAAAACACTTCCTCCTTCTAATTCATGAAAATATTCATGACAATTTTTTATTGGGAGATGAATGGTTTACAGTAAATATGGTTGTGATACGTACGTGAAAGTGTCTCAGTTTTCTGCAAAACACTCTCGCCCCAGCCTAGGTCCTGCCCCACCAGAACCTGAGAGCCCTTACGCCCTCCTCACCCCCAGAATTCCCGACTTTGCTGCAATCCACCAAACCTTGCCCAAGTTTCTGCTTTGTGCTTCATCCTTCTCTTTCTGGCTGATCTCACTTCACAGGCTTCCTCCGAGATCCAGCCAAGAGGAGAGGAAGAAGGTGACTTCATCACTCTTAATAGTTGAGTAGTATATTTATACCACATTGTGGATTTATACCACAACTTTCTTAGCTACTCATCTGTTTTTTTTTTGTTTTTTTTAATTTAATTTAAGAAAGGATTAGTGAACAAAACCATAGGGTAGGAGGGGTACAACTCCACACAATTCCCACCGCCCAATCTCCATATCCCACCCCCTCCCCCGATAGCTTTCCCATTCTCTATCCCTCTGGGAGCATGGACCCAGGGTCATTGAGGGTTGCAGAAGGTAGAAGGTCTGGCTTCTGTCATTGCTTCCCCGCTGAACATGGGCATTGACTGGTGGATCCATACTCCCAGTCTGCCTCTCTCTTTCCCTAGTAGGGTGGGGCTCTGGGGAAGCTGAGCTCCAGGACACATTGGTGGGGTCTTCAGTCCAGGGAAGTCTGGCCGGCATCCTGATGACACCTGGAACCTGGTGACTGAAAAGAGAGTTAGCATACAAAGCCAAACAAATTGTTGAGCAATCATGGACCCAAAGCTTGGAAAAGTGGAGAGGAAGTATTAGGGAGGTACTCACTGCAAACTCTAGTGTACTTCTGCTTTCTTACTTTGGTGCCATACTCCAAACTCAG
This sequence comes from Erinaceus europaeus, assembly GCF_950295315.1. Lineage (NCBI taxonomy): Eukaryota > Metazoa > Chordata > Mammalia > Eulipotyphla > Erinaceidae > Erinaceus > Erinaceus europaeus. The sequence goes on along the minus strand of NC_080165.1, from coordinate 149,908,446 downwards.
TCAATTTCTGCTTTGCGTTTCTACTTCTTTTTTTTTTTACATGCATAACATTCCCCAGATTCCCATTTAACAATACAACCCCCACTATTTCGTTCATCATTTTTCATGGACCTGTATTCTCCCCACCCACCTACCCACCCCAGAGTCTTTTACTTTGGTGTAATACTCCAATTCCATTTCAGGTTCGACTTGTGTTTTCTTTTCTAATCTTGTTTTTCAACTTCGGCCTGAGAGTGATCATCCCATATTCATCCTTCTGTTTCTGACTTATTTCACTCAACATGATTTTTTCAAGGTCCATCCAAGATCGGCTGAAAACGGTGAAGTCACCATTTTTTACAGCTGAGTAGTATTCCATTGTGTATATAGACCACAACTTGCTCAGCCACTCATCTGTTGTTGGACACCTGGGTTGCTTCCAGGTTTTGGCTATTACAAATTGTGCTGCCAACAACATATGTGTACACAGATCTTTTTGGATGGATGTGTTGGGTTCCTTAGGATCTATCCCCAGGAGGGGAATTGCAGGGTCATAGCTCCTCATCTGTTATTGGACACCTAGGCTGCTTCCAGGTTTGATTATTTTCAGTGATAATTTTAATAATGTTCTAAATACAAAATTCTATATCTCAGATAAAATTGCATGATGTTTTTATATACAAGTAAAGCTTTATAAATAAGTGTACATGAGTTTTTCTTGAAACATTACCAAAAAATTTCAACACCTTGTGAATAGTATTGCTTAATAGCACTTACAATTTAACTCTAAAACAAATCACAAAAATGTCTTTTCACTTATTTTATTTTTAAATTTATTATTAAGAATCTCATGTTCTCCAATTATGATATTTAATGCAATGATTTACATTGTCTTTGTGATCTATTTAATTTTCAAGAAAAAAAGAAAAAATACAATACTTTATAAAAGTTTATACATACTAGAAACTGTTATTGGCAATAAGGTATAGACAATAATAACTATGTTAAATTACATCAGATTATTGATTGGAAAGTACTATATCTGGTTATATAGAAAGTCAGTATTAATTATATACTACTTTATTTTACCTAGTTCATTCTGGACCTAGCCCCAAAACTAGAATACCGTTAATGAATGGCTCAGCAACTAAGCACACCAGTACTTCAGCTCAGTACTAGGCGTGCCTAATTGGTGTGCCGTGCCTAGCTCTTGGTATTCTGTCGTAGTTTCTTCTGTTATAAAATCAGCATACAACATTATATTATCTTAAGATAGGCAATGTATTGACTTGACATTTGTACGTATTACAAAGGGATCTTTAAAACCTTGAGATTATTTCCCTTCTTGTAAACCATGTCACTCATCACAGATGCTTCCGCTAGCCACTTAGCCCTGCCCTCTCTTCCCATTTCTTTTACATTCTAATGATTTACTTATTGTGTAATGGGTACAAACTCTCATCTTTCTGTGCTGGGTGTCTACACATAGATGCCACCACCAACTTAAGTTCTTATAAAACATGCATTACATCGCCAATACCCATTCTGCTCCCCTCTCCCAACACCCTTGGCCTTGAAATTAAGCCAAGATTCACCTGTGTTTTGCCTTTCCCTCTTTGTTTCTTAAGTTTCACCTGTAAGTGAGGTCATCAGGTGTTCATTATTCTTCGGGCTGATATCAAAAAAGGGGGGTTACTTCTATATCGCACTGCGTGTGGGAATGTAAGTCAGTTCAACTCCTGTGGAAAACAGTGTGGAGATTACTCAGAACATTAGACGTGGAGTATTCTACAACCTAATAATCCCTCTCCTTGGGAACTGTTCAAAGAAACCAAAAACACCTATCCAAAGAGATAAGTGTACACCTGTATTGTCCCTGCCCTTTCATCCTCGCTAATCATCAGTCCTTCTTCCCAGTATAAGAGCTGAGCTATCTACAAAAATCAAATAGTAGTCCAGTACACTGGGGTTTTCAAGAATGTAACCACTTTTGTCTGAGGACTATGGATCCACTCTGGGTAAAAATGAGCAGGAGGACCACCCCTGATCTTCAGACTCATGAGGCTCTGTAAGGTTCATCTAACATCAAAGGAAATTGAGGTTCTGAAATATAATGAACTTAAAAATGATAGAAAACATCAAAATTAAATGTATTAAGTATCTTTAAGCTAAACGTTGAAGTAGGTAAAAGGAAACAGTCTAGAAACCAGTTTATTTCTTAAAAATAAACTGTTTGTAGAACACACACACACACACACAATGTTCAGGGATTAAAAGATTTTAATTATTATGTTTATCAAGACCTTTAACAGTTTTCGTTTCCCACTAAGTTGAAGGTGAGAGAGTCTTGCAGACACTTATGACAGGGAGATGCAAAATCATACCTGTGTGTCAACAACTGCACTAGAAACCATTAAGCTCTCAGTAAAATAATAATAATAAAGAATGTTCTGCCCCCAAGTGAAATTACCTAAAAGCTCAAATGGATTATTTAACTTTGACAAGGCCCCTCTCTCTCTTTCTCTCTCCATGTTATCATTCACTTGTTCGCTCCCTCTCTCTTGCTCTCCCTCTCTCTGCATGTTATCATTCACTTTTTTTCCTGCTTGGGTTTGCTGGGACTTGATGCCTGCACAATTCCACCACTCTTGGCAAACTGTTATGCCAACAGAGAGAGAGAGAGGGACAGAGAGAGAGAGAGAGAGAGAGAGAGAGAAACTAGAGAAAAAGACCAAGCTCTCAGCACTGCTTCCCCACTTAGGAAGCTTCTGCGTGGTGCTCGAATGTGATGGCTGGAGCCTGGCCTGGGGTCCGCATGCCTGGGGAAGCACCTTCTACCTGGTGTGCTGGGTCCCGACTCCACTCCTGTTGTCCCCCGCTCAGTTTTAGTCATGTCAGTCACCTCACTTCTTTCTGCAAAACATCATCTTACAAAGTCAGATACAGTTTTGAGCAAGAAACTTCCCTCCAGTGAATTTTATCTTAACTTTTGTTTTTATCCAGAGTCATAAAGCTGGGTCAACCCAAGGAGATATTCATGATGTTATCACCACTTACACCTTCAGCTTCATCTCACTGCTGGAGGGGGACATCAGATGAAGGTCAGGAGAATCTACCAGAAACACCGTCAATACATGAGGTTCAGTCTCAGCAGAGCCAGCCCTGGTTGCCTGTAAAGTGTCTGGAGTGACAGGCCTCCTCACATACTGTATTTCCTGCCTGCAGGTCAGTGATGCTGATTGACGCCTCTCCTTGCAAGCCCCCAACTCCAGCAGGTCTGGCGGGCTGTTTTGTCAGCTGCTCCTGGCCAGCCCTGATGAGGCCTCAGTTAGGTTCCTTGCTGTGGGAGCCCCCAGTCTCCCCTCACCCCTGCTTGCTTGCCACTCCACGTCCAGGCTCCTGGGAAACCTTTCTGGTCTGCAAATAATATTGAAGAGCAACTATTACAGTGCAGCTTCTTCAAGGTCAAAGGGGAAAGTGAGGTTTTACTTTTTTTTGCCTACAGGGTTATTTATATTTTTATATATTCATTTATTTATTTCCCCTTTTGTCGCATTTTTTTATTATTGCTGTAGTTACTGTTATTGTTATTGATGTCGTCGTTGTTAGGACAGAGAGACATGGAGAGAAGAGGGGAAGAGAGAGAGGGGGAGATAGACACCTGCAGACCTGCTTCACCGCCTGTGAAGCGACTCCCCTGCAGGTGGGGAGCCGGGGGCTCGAACCGGGATCCTGACGCCGGTCCCTGCGCTTTGCGCCACGTGCGCTTAACCCGCTGCGCTACCGCCCGACTCCCGAGGTTTTACTTTTTGTCTAGAAGAGAGAAGGTGTTACGGAGACAGCTTGTTCAGGAGACTGTATATGTTTCAGAGGAGTAATACTGCAGCTCTTCAAAATGTTTGTGACCACACACACACCACACTCACCACACACACCACACCACACACAGCACACCACACACACCACACCACACACACCAAACACCACACACACACACACACACACACACCACCACTGCACAAACACCACAGCACACACACCACACCACACCATAGCACACACACACCACACACACACCACACCACAGCACACACACACACCACACACACACACTACACACACCACACCACACCACACACACACCACACCACACACACACCACACTACACACCACACACACAACACTACACACACCACACCACACCACACACACCACACTACACCACATCACACACCACACCACACTACACACACCACACAACACCACACTACACATACCACACCACACTACACTATACCACAACACACCACACTACACCACACTACACACACCACACTACACCACACCACGCCACACGCACCACACTACACATACCACACTACACCACACACCAAACCACACCACACACACCACACTACACCACACCACACACAACACACCCACACCCCACACCAAACACACCACACTACACACACGACAGACCTCACCACACCACACACACACCACACTACACCACACCACACTACACACACCACACTACACCACACCACACACTACACACACCACACTACACCACACACCTCACCACACCACACACACCACACCACACCACACTACACCACACTACACATACCACACCACACACACCACACTACACCACACCACACACAACACACCACACACACCATACACACCACACACCACACACACCACACCACACACACCACACTACACACACCACACACACCACACCACACACACACCACACCACACACACCACACACCACACACACCACACCACACACACCACACACACCACACCACACCACACTACACACACCACACACACCACACACCACACACACACCACACACCATACACACACCACACCACACATACCACACATACCACACTACACACACCACACCACACACCACACCACACAAACCACACTACACACACCACACACACCACACCACACCACACACACCACACACACCACACACCACACACACCACACCACACACCACACCACACACACAGTACACCACACCACACACACCACACCACAGACACCATACTACACACACCACACACACCACACCACACACACCACACTACACCACACCACACCACACACCACACACACCACACACCACACACCACACTACACCACACCACACCACACACACACCACACACACCACACCACACCACACACAGCACACCACAGACACCACACACACCACACTACACCACACCACACCACACACACACCACACACACCACACCACACCACACCACACACACACACACACACACACACACACACACACACACACACACACCACACCAGGTGACGCTGCAGCTCTGCCTCTGTTCAGTGGGCTCCTGGCTCCTTCAACACTCCGTCCTCCGCTCTGGTTTTGTTTTCAGTGTCGCCATTTTATCCTGACAGGGCAGACAGAAGGGAGGGGTGGGGTGTAGAAGAGAGAGAGATTACTGCAGCACTGCTCCCCTTCTCCCAAGCTTTCCCTTTGCAGGTCGCAACTGGGGACTTGAACCCAGATCCTTGCACATGGTAGTGTGTGCTCCCCTTGGCCTCTCCCGCATTATTTTTGTTTCATGATCGCTTGCTTGTTGACTTGTGTTTGCTTGCTTTAGGTAAAGAGAATAAGGAACAAAAGGCTTTCCTGGTTTCCGCTCGGAAAACCAAGAAGAGCACACTCAATGGAACAAGTACTTCACCAGCTATGGAGAACGTGCGGCAGGAGAAAAGAGACGGGAACTGTTGTTGTTGTTGTTATTTGTTCGTTTTTACTCTTGTAAGGTTGCTTATATAATCATCCTGTATTAACAAATTCCGAGCAACATTCTCTTTACTTCTTCACGTCCAAGTCATGTCATCCTCAATCTCTTTCCTTTTATTTTTTGAAAGGACACTTTTCACTGCTGGCCAGTCCATATCTGGGTGTATGTATACACAGAGTGGAGGGGCGGTGCAGACATAAATTATTGTTTAGCTATTGAAATAGTTCAGATAATTGATTACCTGGGGGAAAACATGGCAAGTATCGGTGCAGAAAAGTCCTGATGGCTTTGAGAAAGACCAAACCCCGTTAGGTTGTGTCATGAAAGAGCTCCGTGTATTCAAACTGGGAATCTATTCTAGCTATTCTGCTAGTCATCATGTTCCCCTTTTTGATATTTATCTGAGTTTTCCTACAACTACTCCAGATTATTTTATCTCAATTTCCCAAGTCCTCTTTCTCTCTCTTTAAAAAAAATATTTATTTATTTTTCCTTTTGTTGTCCTTTTTTTTTATTGTTGTAGTTATTACTGTTGTTGTTATTGATGTCGTCATTGTTGGATAGGACAGAGAGAAATGGAGAGAGGAGGGGAAGACAGAGAGGGGGAGAGAAAGACAGACACCTGCAGACCTGCTTCACCGCCTGTGAAGCGACTCCCCTGCAGCTGGGGAGCCGGGGGCTCGAACCGGGATTTTTACACCTGTCCTTGCACTTTGTGCCACATGTGCTTAACCCGCTGTGCTACCGCCCGACCTCTCCAACTCCTCTTTCTCAAGAATGCTACTTGCATAGAAATTGGATATCCCCATGCAACTGTGTACTAATTATAATTTAATTTAAGTCTCACTTAAGAACGCATTTGCCTTGGTGGGGGAGAAACCTTCAAGGAACAAAATACTTTCAAGTCTTGATTTGTAGAACTAACCCCTTGCACTTGGCAGGCCATTAGATCTCACTAGTTTGTAATGCAATCAGAGTCAGCATTCTGCTCTGAGGGGCTGTTCCATAATTTGCTTGTTAATATATTAGCACCCAGCATTGATCAGATGGCTAATCCAATCACACGCTTGCTATTGATCTCTTATTGATTACTCAGCCTGGTGATCACTTTTGCTGGGTTCAATCAATAGCAGATGCCGAGTAGCCTTTCACACACCTAATTAGCTTACGAAATAAGCCAAACATTTTGCTTGGCCCAGAAGGCAAAGATCAATAGAAAGCTTTTGGGCTGAATTCAGATGATTTTTTTTTCCATCAACTTTTCTTCTTGTTTCCTGTAACCATTCAAGTTCACATGAGCATGCTCCCTCCAGCGGAAAGGCATCTGAAAGTGGCTGCCAGGTCCGCGAGACTCCAGCAGCTGGAAGCCATAAACCACAAGGGAGAGGCCTTCTACGTCGCACACTGGCATGTGGTCTGTCAGGTCAGAAAAAATAGAGATATAAAAGAGCCAGAGGTCAGAGGTATGTAGAGTTTAGAAGCCTGAATGTGTGCTTCTATTTCCTGCGGAGAAACCTTGGCAATGGGGCTTCTTTCAAATTGCCTGTGACTTAGCCTTGCTGACGGGCCCTTGATCAGATCTTTACTCATCTCAGCAGACTGGCTCCAACTTCCTGTTACCTGCTCCTCTTACTGTTCATTTGATAATGTGCCTTGATGTCATCCTCTAATTGGCCACTCTTTTGTTTATTTTTTGTTTTATTATCTTTATTTATTAGAGAGAAACAGCCAGAAATTGAAGGAGAAAGGAGGTGATAGAGAGGGGGAGAGAGAGAGAGAGAGAGACACTTGCCGCCCTGCTTCATTACTCGTGAATGTTTCCCTCTGCAGGTGGGGACCAGGGGCTCAAACCTAGGTCCTTGCGCCATGTGCTCAACCAGGTGTGCCACCATCTGGCCCCTTTACCACTCTTTCCAGATGAAACCTGATGATACCTTGTTAGCTACATGAAAAAACTCAGACCCTTCCAAAAATCATTTGTGTGACTTGAAACTTGACAATGGAAAATAACTTTAGAGATCAATTGTCTGGTCCTCGCCACACGACTCTTAAGCATCCTCTCTCATGACCCCAAGTGTGTTCGTCACTTTCCTACTTCCCAGGATGGTCTTTATCCGAGAGACATTTGCCCAATGCTGAGCAACAGCAGATCTGCTTTTCTGGTTCCGAGCAGGAGCACAAATAGAATGACTTCCTCAGAAACTACCCACAGAGACACAGTTGGTCTCCCAGAACACTACAGGATAATGACTCCCAGTGATGGAAAGTTCCAAGTTCCAAAACAATACCAGCTTGGTGCAGAGTGACCAGCCGCTCCTGGCAAAGAGAAGCATAAAAGTGAAACATAATCTTACAATCAATCCTAGAGTGTTACTATTTGAATTGACGTCTTTAGAACAGCGAAGACACTAAATATCTTTCAGTTTAAAATGAGTAACAAATTTCCAGAAGTCAATAGTTGGCTTATGGTGAATTTTCACAAGGATATGTGTGTGTGTGTCAGTCAGTCAATTAAGCAAATGCATCTACATGTCAGAACAGATGAACAGTTCTTATTCTTATTTTACAGGACAACAGTAATATTTCCTTAGGTATTATCTAGACAATTTTACTAACTTTTCATCTTGCCTAGAGATAAGTTCTAAAGAATACAGTGAAAATCAAAGTAGTTCTTAAAAGTTTCTTCAATTATAGAGAGAGAACACAAGGGTGAGAACTTGTGAGGGGGGGCAGGGCGGGAGTGAATAGAAGTCCCAAATGTTGATCTGGCTTCCGGTCAGTTTCACAATGTAAGGAAAAACATGAGCTTGACTTCTCCCTGTGGGGAAATTATCATTACCTTAATTTGTTAATGACTGGTTTAATTTGTTAATAAATATATTATTCCTACAAGAGAAAATGATTGAGCATAAATACTTGAAAATATAAAGCAGTCACTCCATGTGTTGGAAACATATAATTTGGTTTTGGTAACTGTATTTTTGTTAGACATGAAAAAAAAAAACCTAACCTAAAACTAAGTAGTAGGATTAAAACTACTCTATATAAACGACCTGTGAAGAAGGATTTTTTTTTTCCAGTTTCTCTATAATTGAAGAAACTTTTAAGAACTACTTTGATTATAGAGAGAGAGAGACAAGAGCAGACAGTGTTTTCCTATTTTCTTTGTCATGCTCACCTAGGGAAGGGCAAAGGGGTTGGAGGCCAAAGCAGTTTGATTAGGCGCAAGCATTAAACATCAGCTATGTTACTGTGAGAACTCAGTAAAACAGGTGTTTTAAAAATCCAAAATAAGACTAACTTTCAGCTAGCTCCACTAGAAAGATCACTGGGGGTGAAGAGACAGCAGTGGGTGGAAGAAAATAACAGACTCCTGTTCTAGAAAGAGAGAGAACTTGAACAAGAGCACATATATTAAAACTTGGACAAATATTGATAATCCCAACGTCAACAGGATTGTATATATTCATATATATATATGCATCTTCCAGAATGGCAACGTTTGCAGATGTGACATATAGACATGCTGTCTGTGCAGATGTCCCCTCAGGCTCTGCCACTCTCCACAAAGTTCTACGCTGCTCGGGTGTTTCCCCCAACCAATCCTGTCCCCACATGTCATTCCTGGTTGTTGCCCTATAAAGCCCTCCCACTTCTGCCTCTCTCTCCCTCTCCCCTCCCCCTCCCCCTCCCCCTCTCCCTCTCCCTCTCCCTCCCTCTCTCTTCTCTCTCTCTCCCTCTCCCTCTCTCCCTCTCTCCCTCTCCCTCTGCCTCTGCCTCTGCCTCTCCCTCTCTCCCTCTCTCCCTCTCTCTCTTTTCTCTCTCTCCCTCTCCTCCTCCCCCTCCCCCTCTCCCTCCCTCTCTCTTCTCTCTCTCTCTCTCCCTCTCTCTCTCCCTCTCCCTCTGCCTCTGCCTCTGCCTCTCCCTCTCTCCCTCTCTCCCTCTCTCTCTTTTCTCTCTCTCCCTCTCCTCCTCCCCCTCCCCCTCTCCCTCCCTCTCTCTTCTCTCTCTCTCTCTCCCTCTCTCTCTCCCTCTCCCTCCCTCTCTCTTCTCTCTCTCCCTCCCTCTCTCTTCTCTCTCCCTCCCTCTCTCTTCTCTCTCTCTCCCTCTCTCTCTCCCTCTCCCTCCCTCTCTCTTCTCTCTCTCTCCCTCTCTCTTTCTCCCTCTCTCCCTCCCTCTCTCTCTCCCTCTCCCTCCCTCTCTCTTCTCTCTCTCTCCCTCCCTCTCTCTTCTCTCTCTCTCCCTCCCTCTCTCTTCTCTCTCTCCCTCCCTCTCTCTTCTCTCTCCCTCTCTCTCTCTGTCTCTCTTTTCTCTCTCTCCCTCTGTCTCTCTCTCCCTCTCTCCCTCCCTCTGTCTCTCTCTTCTCTCTCTCTTTTCTCTCTCCCTCCCTCTCTCTTCTCTCTCTCTCCCTTCCTCTCTCTTCTCTCTCCCTCTCTCTCTGTCTCTCTTTTCTCTCTCTCCCTCTGTCTCTCTCTCCCTCTGTCTCTCTCTCCTTCTCTCTCTCTCCCTCTCTCCCTCTGTCTCTCTCTCCCTCTCTCCCTCCCTCTGTCTCTCTCTTCTCTCTCTCTCTTTTCTCTCTCTCTCCCTCTCTCTCTCTGTCTCTCTTTTCTCTCTCCCCCACTGTCTCTCTCTCTCCCTCTCTCTCTCTTTTCTCTCTCTCCCTCCCTCTGTCCCTCCCTCTCTCTCTCTCTCCCCCTCTACCTTTCTCTCTCCCTCCCTCCCTCTGTCTCTCTCTCTTCTCTCCCTCTCCATCTCTTCTCTCTCTCTCTCTCTCTCTCTCTCTCTCTCTCTCTCTCCTTTGCCCGGTCATTTACCCCGGTGAGGGAAGGGTGGTGTGGTAGCAGGATGGCCGTTTTTGGCCGGCTCCATGTGGCCTGAACCACCCGTCTGACCCAGCAATAAAGGGTTGTGTCCCCTTTCTGTTCCCTACCTCTGCGCTGTGTCCCGCCACCGCCGCCAAGCGACATATACATAAATTTTTCCCCAAAATAATAATGAATTAGGTTAAGATGTCAAGTAGTAGAGGGTTTTTTTTTTACAGCTTTTGACTAGACTGTGAAAAAAATAAATGTTAAACTTTTTGAAAGTTAAATGTTAAGCATATATATATATTGATTTTAGTGAAATTAAAGCTGTAAGAACTACGCTATTGTGTATTTGAATGGGCATTTTTAAAACCTTTTTTTAATATTATTTATTTTCCCTTTTGTTGCCCTTGTTGTTTTTATTGTTGTTGTAGTTATTATTGTTGTTGTCGTTGCCGGACAGGACAGAGAGAAATGGAGAGAGGAGGGGAAGACAGAGAGGGAGAGAGAAAGACAGACACCTGCAGACCTGCTTCACCGCCAGGTGGGGAGCTGGGGGCTTGAACCGGGATCCTTATGCTGGTCGTTGTGCTTTGCGCCACATGCGTTTAACCCGCTGCACTACTGTGTATTTGATAAGACTAAATAAAGCATCTTTTAAAAATTATTTATTTATATACTGAATAGAGACAGAGAAATTAAGAGGGAAGGGGAGATAAGAGAGAAATAAAGACACCTGCAGCCTTGTTTCACCAGGTGTGAAGCTTTCCTTGTGTGTTCAACCAAGTGTGTCATCACCCAGCCCCAATAAAACATCTTTAAAGCAATAAAAATTGACCTGAAGAAAAAAAAAACAACCACAAGCTTGATGTCTGAATGAACCAGCCCTTTGATCAAATCGCAGACTTCACCCACTCAATAAAATTCAAATACGTCTCCTAAGTGACCTGATTATACTGACTGGCTCATGGGCCACAACCCTCTCTCAGTGCATCAGCTATAATAGAATGAATGGCAAGGAGACAGCTGGTGAATCGTAGGTCCTTGTTGTGACACGGAATTTAAGTACTTTCAACTATTAACAAAGAGATAAAGAAAGCGGTCTAGAAGCATATTTCTTATTCATGTACAGTATTGGTTTATAAAGGGCTTACATTTCAACAGAGGAAAAAAGGTGGCATTTCGCATCAGGTTTGCCGGACCAAAAGTTCATTAAAGGGACACAGGATCTGATGGTACCCTCTGGAAAAGTGATTTAGCAGGGAGGTCAGAATGTTTATTGTAGGGGCTTTCAAAGGCGACCTTTGCATATAGACCTTCTACCATGAAGAGAACAGTCAAAGAGGGGACCTGGAGTTAGTGTTTCCTTTCCCCTTTGTCTTATTCATCTAAGGGGGAAGGAAAGAAGGAGACGGGGAGAAAGAAATAGCTTCACTAAGTGTGCATTTCAGTCACCAGCCACTTCACTGAAAAATCATGAAAGCAGATTCTCATAGGCTTTCAAATCCAAAGTAGGCATTTGAGCTCGGCGTCCCGGAGTGACACCAAAACAGTGCTCTGGATTCTTCCATCCTTGCTGCCGACCACAGTGCTTCCGTGCTGTGCTCAGGCAAGGTGTGCACCGGCTGACTCATCTCCCAGCCCTAGCGTTTCATATTTTAAGCAATTTTCTCATACGTAACCATAGAGATTCTGGCTGATAAAAGAGTGCTAGAAAGCTGGACCCCGGACCTGAGAGGTAGCGCAATACTTTCATGGCTGACATTCCAAGGTTCCAGGTTTGATCCCCAGCACCACCATAAACCAGAGATGAGCAGTGTTCTGGTCTTGCTCTTGGTTACCTTTTTTTTCTGCATCACTCTCACTGTCATTAAAATTAAATAAATAAAGAGGTTTTATTATTATTATTTTTGTTGTTGTTGTTGTCGTCTTAAGTTTGTCCCTGCTCAGCACTGAGATGCAGGCACAGTCAAATCAGGGCATTTTTCGACACTGAAAAGGTAGAGTTGGCCTGGAGTAGCCAAGTCACGTACCAACATTCCGACAGGATGCTTGGCAAGTCCCTCAAAGACCATCGCATGGTTTGACTGACAAACACGGGAAAAACTAGATGCTAGCTTGAACTTATTAGCACCCAGGTTCTCTTGCATGTTTTAATTCATAAAGACAGTTGTGCAAAAAAAAAAAAGTGACAATAAGATTCAAAGTGTTTTTTTTAAGTTGGTGACAGTTTGGCTATAGTGTGTATTATAATAAAACCAAATAAAAGTAATCTTGTCCTCATTTTGAATTATTTTTTACATAAATCTTTTTAAATGTTTTTTTATCTTTTTATTTATTTAATTGGATAGAGACAGCCAGAAATTGAGAGGGAAGGGGGTGATAGAGAGGGAGAGAGACAGAGAGACCCCTGCAGCCCTGCTTCACCACTTGCGAAGCTTTCCCCCTGCAGGTGGGGCCCGGAGGCTTGAACCCGGGTCCTTGCGCACTGTAATGTGCGTTCAACCAGGTGCGCCACCACCTGGCCCCTGTCACTTTGAATAGTTTCAGAAGAAAACAAGTCCTTGTTTATGTGAACAAAGTTACTTGCAGTGTTTGCAGTGTTCGTTAAAATAAAGCAGTCCTGATTTCACATCTTGTTTCTGCTATTTATTTGTAGTGTCGTATAAGAAGCCACTTAATTTCTGCAGGGCTTTGTTTGCCCTCCTTCTGACGGCATAATAAACGTGAATTGTCAGAACAGAATAGACCAGACCAGCTAAGATGCATCCTTTCGGATTCTGACATCTCTGGAATGTCAAACAGGTTCAGTAGACACCAAATGCAGATTCTCTCTTTCATGTGGAAAGGTTAAGTAAGAGAAGACTTCATGTGAGGAAACTGCCCCATAATTCCTGGTTATTTTAATTTAATCTGAGTCAAATCAAGTCATGCAGAGTAGAATAGAAATGAAACAAACTAGGAAAGTACTTTCTGCAATGCCTACCACGTAGTTAGCGTCCAAGAAATGCTGTCCATAGTAAAATGCAATTGTTTTATGAGATTTGCAGTTTGAACTTTATTAGAAAGGAGAAAGAGGGAGCGTGTGGGAGAGAACCTTCTGAGCTCGCTCCCATTCGCCTTTCTGTATCTTAGCTATTCCACTGCTATTCTTGGCTACCACGGTACAAATTAGACAACACTGATTCTAAAATGCGCCACGGGATGAGTGGCAGTCCACTAAGATGAACCTACTCACTGGGAAAATGCAAAAACTAAAATATACGAGGTCTGAGAAGATAGCCTCATGATTATGCAAAGTAGACTTTCGTGCTTGAGCTAGCAAAGATCCCAGGTTCAGTCCCCAGGACCTCCATAAGTCAGAGCTGAGCAGTGTTCTGGTAAAGTAACAACAATAAGGAGATAAAGGATTCTGAGAGAACATGCAACGAAATGTGAAGTCTTAGCAGACTAAGCCATTTCAGATGCTTTCAGAGTGACTTGGGGAAAAAAGCAAAAATATTTTAGAATACTAAGGTAGGCATAATAATATGTGTTGTTTACAAAAAAAAAAAAAAAAAGACCCAACTTTTTCACTTTGGGGTATTAAAAATCTTTTTGGATTTTGTGTTAAATGACTGCTTACTATTTTTTTCAAGATAAAGAGAGGTAGAATAAAATGTAATTTTCGATAATATGGAGACAGTTACAAATGGTTAAATTCTTTAGATCTGGAAATGTGCTTGGAGCTGTGTGATTCACTCAGATGGCCACATTTCTTTAATGAAATGTAACACGCCACTGAAACATCGCCTTCCACCAATACTTTACACCAGAGTCTAAGAAAAGCTGAGGATTAATCGCAGGAGAAAATGGCTCTCTGTTTGGCTGAATAAACATTACACAAACACTGAACTCTGTGTGGGATCATTAGTTTTTTCATCATACTATTTCTGGAATTGAAAAATCACAAATCCCTCTCCAGCTTAGCTCTTTTATGCAACAAAAGCATTACCCAGACCAGCTAAGATGTATTCTTTCGGATTCTGACATCTCTGGAATGTCAAACAGGTTCAGTAGACACCAAATGCAGATTCTCTCTTTCATGTGGAAAGGTTAAGTAAGAGAAGACTTCATGTGGGGAAACTGCCCCATAATTCATGGTTATTTTAATTTAATCTGAGTGTTTCAATTTACATATAGACTGGAATGCAGTCTTGGGGGGGGGACCACCATATTTTAAGTAAATTATCGGCCTTTGGAGGAAATAAAACTATTTTTTTAAAAGCAATGTATAGTCTAAAACTCTACATGTATTTGAGAGAAGCCAGCATCAAGATCATAATGTAAGGTCAGTATTATTCAAAAATAAACTGCCGTGACAACATTCAGTGTATATTCCTTCATTACAAAATTGCCTCTACAGTCTCTGAAATTTGAAAGACTTATGGTCTTTAGGATGCTATGGCTTTTAACCAGACAGACATATTCCACTGGAAGATATTCCTTCAGGAGAATATGAATTAGCCACAGGCACAGTGAAATAGTCAGAGCTGGTAAAAATCACAGAGCTGGATGATATTAGGAATTAAGTGAATAAAATATGGTGAACCTTTGCCGACAAGCTTTTAACCATAAAGTCATTTTTATTGCAACCTTAAAAGAATATT